>NC_136541.1:13434414-13639414 GCF_910591455.1 Pholis gunnellus
CAAGGTCCTTGTTGGAAAATGAATGTTTTGATTGTTTACATTCCAATGTTCTCTCTATAGCATCACAGTGAGCTTCGGCGTTGAATGTTTACCCTAAAGTCACACCAGAGCAACCGAGGCCAACCACAGATGACAAGGTGCACTTGTGCTGCCCTGAACTCACCACCCATGTGCACACCACTGGTGCACACCTCCTTTGAAAGCACCTGTAGTTTCATCACCATGTATTTAAATATTTGATCAAATACATATTTGAGTTTGTCGATATTGCTTAACAGATATATTATCATTCATAGGTCTAAATTGTATTTCTGAGCCTTATATGTAGCAGGCTATATTAGGCCTACAACTGAACTGTTAATGTATCCTTTTATTAATTGCTCCAACAGGCAATTATTATTTCTCCGAGCACAATGTTTATTATTTTTTTTAGCCCTACAGTTGCCCTCCAAAGCCCCATAAAGGCAGACTGACACAAGTCATCGGCATGCCACGATGAAGGCAGCAGCATCAGCAGCATCAGCAGCAGCAGCAGTCTGTAGCTGCGCGAGGCAGCTCGAAGCAGAGGGGCGGGGAGGGGGCGCAGCAGGAGCGCACGTTCATTAGCGACCACCGACAAGCGGGGAAGCTTCCTCCGTGAACACGACCGGGAAGATGGTCGCGGTGCAGATGTCCCCCAACTCGTCTCCGTCGGCGGAGTGGATATGCTGTCTGGATAAAAGGTGGGTGAATTACGCTACACGAGACACTTCCACTCCGCGCATCCACACACACGCAGCGATGACTGTGTTTTCTCAACCTCTCTTTCATTCATTCGCGTCAACGTGGATCAATCGCAACCGGCGATCGCTGCGTGTGCAGAGTGTGAGTGTGCAGTAATGGCACGACGGGCTTTGTTTTCAACCTGCTTATAGGTTAATGTCATTTTCAGTGGATAACTAGCCCTCAGACAGTGATGGTAAAGGCTGCAGTGCCTAACAACATACACCCTCTCTCTTTTGTATCTGCACGGTCGAAAAGGCGTTGGTGGCTTCGAGGATGTCTCCACACTGCATGGGCTGAGAGATGGCTGATTATACGCACATGGTTTACGTCTTTCTGCTTAAATCGAATAGTCATTCATTTTTAAAATACTACCATGGCGTGCATGTTGGAGATTTTCTCAAAATATGTATTGGTGGCAGACATGTGCATTGTTGTTTGAATAAATGAAGAGGATGAAAGGTCACCCATACACTAATTACTGTAGATGATGCACCTCACACCTCAAACAAACAATGATGCATAAGACGTGCCACCCACAGCTCACACCCACACACACTGTAGCCTACACACCTCGCTATGACACATCCCCACGTTACTATTGGCAACCTGAAGCTACCATCTTGTCTTCTCATCCTCACCTGTAATAACGACTGGATACGTGATCTAAGTGCTGTTATGTTCGGTCATTGAGAGAAGTAATGAAGTGTCTGCAACTACCGATGACTTTCATATGTGATTAATCTGATTGTCGTTTTCTCGATCAACTGATCTATAAAATATATATCTATCTAAGGTGACAGCTTCTCGTTGCTTGTTTTATTTGGACCAAGATCTAAAGATATTCAATTTTCTATCATAAAAGACTTAAATAACCACCAGCTATTCATATTTGAGGAGCTGGAACCACGACATTTTTGCTTAAAGAATTAATTCAACTGCCAATAATTCTTTTCTCGATTAGTTGTCTAATTGTTTCAGCGTTAGTCAAGCGGGACTTGTTGTTGAATGTGGAGAATTGAGTAACATATGACATAAAATCATAGTGAGAGGGGTGTGATTCTTACTGTGCTGACATGTTTACAGTCTGGTGTTTACGATAAATCAACTACCAAACAGAACAGAACAATACTGTATGTAATCAACTAAATGCAGCAGACATGCAGCAGTAGGTGGATGTCAGTGAGGACAGCCAGGGTTGTAAGATTAGACCGGACAGTATCTTGGATATTGTAGACCACTCAGTGCTCCTCAGCTATGTGCACCTCCTCATTCAATCAATATCCATCAGTGTGTGTGTGTGTGTGTGTGTGTGTGTGTGTTTGAGAGCTTTCGTCAACAGTAACTGTTGATGTGAAGAGAGGGGGAAGCTAAAAGAAAGCCAGAGGTTAAGATAGGTCTGTCTCTAATATATCTGTCCGAAGACATTTATTGCCAGCGAGTGTGAAGTATGTGAGATAAGATGGGATTTGTTTTGCCCCAGGCAGGAAATAGACGGTCCAGTCAACACACGCACAGCACCGCCGGTCCAGATGCCGGTTGACTGAGGTTTAATGTCAGTCTGCTGCAGGAAAAATAGAATGACAGAACATCGTGACCAGTTCACACACAGTCTAAGACAAAAGAAGAAGAAAAAAGGCTTCAGTTAAACATATGGTCTCACATAAATATCATGTAGGTTAATTTGCAAATATGACGAGGCTGGATGAGTAAATATACGAGTACTTTAATATTCAGCGTGTTTAACAGCATCACAGTTTGGTAGCTGTCATGCGGATGTGTGTCAAAGGAAACATGCATACCATTCAAGGGTATCTCTGCTACAGTAACGTGTTAATCTGCCAGCTCGGCGAAATCTGTTGTGTTGAGGCTGTCAGATGTTTTGGCTGCCTGCCACAAATCAACCTATGATTTATTTGTCTGGAGACAATGATTTTTTTCCCCTCCCAGATGGATGTTTCCTGAAACAGTCTGCAGAACCTTTCTGGTTGTCTCTCGATTTTCTCTTCAGTGTGCCGGTCGATTTTTGTAAATCCCGCGCGCGCGTGTGTGTGTGTGTGTGTGTGTGTGAGAGGCCATCATTTATGGTTGAAAGCTGAGATCTCTGCTGACATACACAGCAGGGGGCTGAGGAAGGGAGAAGTCAAAGAAGAGAGACAAGAGGGATGGAGGGAGAGTAGGATAAGGTGAACAGCCCTCAGGTCACATCCGCCTCTCACCAACAGGGGAGGCAGATTCCTCTGGACAGGCAGGGAGCGAGCAAAGCGTAGGGCAACGACAAAGAGGACAAGGATTCGACTAGGGGTTTATAACTGACGGATCTTAACAGTTTCACTGTAGACGGATAGGTGAAGGGTGATGCCGGTATTGCCCATTCAACCACCATGGAGTTAACCTCCCTGTCTCCCCCGATTGCAGTGTGTGGGAGTCCACCTGTCTACACCATTAACCCCCAGCCTACACTGGGATATGACGCTCTGTCGGAGCACCGAAGGCCAATACACAGGCAGTGGGAGGATGATTGGAGGATGAGTCAGAGACCAAAAAAAAAAAAAAAAAGGGATAAAAAGACAGAGAGAGAAGGCAAAGACACATCTGTAACAGCCGTGAGCTCGTGGCAGTTGTGGGACGGGAAGATGTGCTGTGCAGTGCGGCCCTCAAGGCTAAGTCTGTGTTTATCTGGGAGTACCGTCCTGGCTACGGAGGACAAACTACTGCTCGGAGACACAAATACTTTTGTGTTTATCTCTGTATGTACATGTGCGTGTGGGTAAGAGGGGAGTCATCGCTGCCTGTGAGCTTGCAAAGCAGGAATAAAGGGATAATAATGGGTGGATGGTGAGCACAGGCGGCCCGGGTGGGTGGTGGGTCCTAATGGATACAAGGAAAAGTGGATGTGCCGGTAATGTAGAGGACAACATGGGTAGCTTAAAGAAGAAGAGGGCAAGTCTTGGAAGGGGGAGAGGAGAAAAATGGATGGAGATTAGAGAAGTGTTTAGTGGAGGCAGACAGAAAAGAGAGAGCTGGGAGGAAGGGAAGAGGAAGAGAGCTGAGGGAGGAGGGGATGGAGCGCCTCTCCTCTGTGAAGGAAGGCGCACACAGTGCATTTGTTATTCTTTATGAACACACACGCGCACACATGTGCAAGGTTGAGAAAATAAATGAATGAATGGGGCTAACTGCAGTGTGTGTTACTCTAAGGCGTATTGGCTCTGTAGTTTTTTTCTCCACCACATGGCAGAGCAGAATGTTTAAGCTCTCAGATCAAACGTCTGTGGGTTCTCCCATGTAGACGTCCTATAATGACGTGCATCTGTGTGTGTGTGTGTGTGTGTGTGTGTATTCAGATTTAAGCATTTTAGGAATAGCAGCAGTACAAATGAGATCTTACATCAACACCCTGTGGGGGGTCTGAGCCGAGAGAAGTAACGCCTGCAGCTTTCCACTGTTATCGTTGAGACACCATGCCGAACAATGAAGCAGCGTGCACACACACACACACACACACACACACACACACACACACACACACACACACACACAAACAAACATGGGTAACACTGAAACCACGGAGCTTCCGTTTATCTCTGAAGGACAATTCCAACCATATTGTCATGTTTTAGTCCATTAACTGCAGATATTTAGCGTTACTGTTAGCCGCTTTCCAAAGCATACTGTGTATTCTTGATTGCTTTTTTTACCCTCCATGCAGCAACAGACTCGCTTAAAATAGATAATCCATGACAGTGAAAGTTACATCATGCAGTTAATCATTTTGTTTAAATAGGTTTGCAGTTAATTTGCCCAAATATGAAAAACCACCGATGAGGTTCTTCAACACCTACTGTTCGATCTGTTCTTCCCTGCACAGGCCCTCTGAGCGCTCAGGAGAGGATGTGGACATTATCCTGACCAGATTGAGAGAGGTCAAAGCCTTCCATAGGTTCCCACCTCCGCTCTTACTGCAGATCTGTGCCGGTGCCTTCTATGAATGCCTGGAGAAAGGCATCACGTGTATGTACATGTGTGCACACACACACAAATGGTTGGATTATGAAATGAAATACGGATTTGGCTTGGAGTGTGACAATAGATGTTTTTCTCGGTGTCATGCTCGGAATAGCTCTTCATAGTAAAGCATCGTCATGCAGTATATTCAGTGTATGTCATAATGCGACAGTCGTGCCGCAGACTTAAGACAGTTTGAAGCATTGGAATGCAAAGCACTGTTATTTTAGTTCATGTGTACAGAACTCTCCGCACACAAATCATGCACGCCTTATTCAACACATTTGTAGAATATAGATGTTACTTATTGCATTGTTGATTAATCTGTCGATTACATTTAAAATGATTGTTCAGTTTATAAAATGTGAAAAATGCCATGATTGTTTCCCCGAGACCAAGATGGGGCCTTCAAACTGTTTCATTTAGATATTATATATATCGATGTTCTTACTCGTATGAAAGAGGGAACACTTTTCCCAAATTTGAGAAGCTGGATCCAGTGAATGTCTGGCATTTTTGCTTAATAAATGATTTTCATAGTGTTTTATGTATTTTACTGTCCGCAGTGTTTCGACAGGGAGACATAGGCACCAGCTGGTATGCTGTCCTGTCTGGCTCTCTGGATGTCAAAGTGTCAGAAACTGCCAACCACCAGGTAAGATCAGACAGAGAGTTTAATCCTACTAAACTGTTAACATGGCTAATGAAAATTAATCTTTGAAACATGTTGGGTCTTTTAATGATTCAGCCACCATAATAAAGGCTATCAGATACTTCCGTCCTTGTTGTTTTTAACATTTTGGAGTGCCTGGATTGCCTTCCTGTTCATCCGAATAAAAATGAATATTCCCATTTATATACAACAGAGCAAACTGTTGACTTGTTGGTTTGTACAACCAATGAACAGTGTACTGTGGAGCCGTGTGTCGCATACGACCATCAAATTGAGAAAAATGTTCTGAACGTGCTGTATACATAAAACTCAGATGATATCGGCATATCCCACACGTCGTAATCGGAAAATGCTCCTTGCGGAATAAGGCCTAATTCAAACGGAACATGCTGTTTTTTTACGACCCACATCAAATTCGGAAATATTGCCATATCCTGAATTAGCTCATGTGTTCCTGCTTAAATATGCCAAAGCAAAGCTGCCACAGCACAGAAAACCAGTCCACTGAGAATTGTGCTTTCTGCTGCATGTTTTACCCTTCATGACAGAGTGTGGAAAAATGGTTAAACTGTACAGTACATGTAGAGGAGAAGAGGGACGTGTGGGAAAAGAGAAAGGATTTGTTCCCAGTTAAAGACAGATAAGAAGCCCCTCCATTGTGAAATGTCCTTTTCATGTATGTAGCCCTAAAGAGCCATTGGTGGCCTAGTTTCTGAGGCTGTATTTGAAACGTCAGTTTGGACAGCTGAAAAGGTATTTGTCTAAATCACTGGAGTGTGGGAATATGTGTGCACACATTAATACGTGTTTGCTTGCCTCTAGCTTGTCCAATAATATACAGCTCCCAGAGATGTTTTCCTCCCAGGAGACTCTGTTTACCCGGCCCTCATATTTCAAACCATTTGCATTATTTACCATATATTAATCTGTCTGCTCTTCATGTCCGTCCATTTTCATAAAGCAAAATCTTTTGACGCTACCGCTGTGCAGTGTTCAGGTCTGCAACGATAAATAGATTGAGAGAAAATGAATCGGCAACTAATTTGATAATCGATTGATCATTTTCATTCTCTTGTGTGAGCTTCACAAACGTGTGTGTGTGTGAGCTTTTGGACTATTGACAAAACAAGATATTCATACATTATTATGTATTGTTTTTTCTGATGTTGTATAGAACTAACAATTAATCGAAAATGTAATGCAGTTTAACTGATCATGAAAATAATCACAGGTGCAGCTCAAATAGTGTCACAGTTGAGACATTTTTACTATTTAGCCAAAAGCAGAACTACGTAGTAAAACCATTACTCTTGTGTGGAAGGACTCATTTGATCTTATTTAAGCCTTACATTGAAGCACGTATTGACTCCCACACGTTCATTGTCTAATAAGCAATAGTCAAAGACAATATGTTGCGTTTGTGTGCAGGATGCAGTCACTATCTGTACTCTTGGGATTGGGACAGCTTTCGGGGAGTCCATCCTGGACAACACGCCACGCCACGCTACAATTGTCAGCAGGGAGACCAGCGAGCTGCTCCGTATCGAGCAGAGGGAATTCAAGAGCCTCTGGGAGGTGAGAGACGAACCGTTTGAGCGACTCTACTGCATGTAGCTGGGAGTATGAGCTGGAACTTCATGATTCAGCATGAACTCTGTCTTGGTAGCGCACCTAAAGCTTTTCCATCTTTGAAAAACGTTTCCCTATTGAGACGGCAATTTCCACACAACCTACCACTGTAATTGTGTCTTTAACCACAAGAGGGCTGTCCACCATAACGGTGCCTTTCTGTTCCACCCGTTAGCTTCACACGTCAGGTGACACGCATCACTGAGCTGATAAAGGCATGAACAGAGAGAGAGAGAGAGAGAGAGAGAGAGAGAGAGAGGAGTTTGTATGTACAATTCATGCCTTTATGTGCTTTCTGTGTTGTGCTGGATGTGTATTGTTTTCAGAGCTTGCTGTGGCTTACTGCAGTATTTACAATACAAGGGATGATGCATCAAGAGCAATACGGTTATGTGTTATCTGTTTAGTGCAGGCAGTGTAGTGGGAATCTAAAAATATCAAAAGCAGGGTTCCCCTGGACACTTTTTTTTTTTATTGTCTGACTCAAATGCATATTGAATCTAAATATTACTTCTTACACCTCCATGAATAAAACAGCTGTGTGCTCGGGTTTCCTCCTGGGCTCCGGTACTCATGATTTCACTTCAACACATTTAGATTGTGTTACGACAGTAAAGAGGAGGTTAGATAGTATCCTAAGGCAATCTGACTAATCCTCATTCAGCTTCTTTTCATTAAGAAATTGTAGAAATATACAGTTAATGACATTTTGACAGGTCACTGCAAAGCACAGGAGTAATTAACACCATTACTTACACCTGTGCTTTTCCTGTTATCACAAATCAAACTGGCCTATTGAGATAAAGAACGAGTTACAATGATCTGTATTCATGAATATATGATACAAAAAGATAATTACTTCTACTTGCAGTAGATACTAATCAAATGCAGACACTGGGGGCATTACAATAGGAAAGAGTATTGACATTCCTGGATAATATTGGTAGATTACAGATCCAACTTCCATAAATAAAACACATCACACCTAAGAGGGGGAAAAAACACAATACTGTTGAATTGATTGTCTTAGATGGAATATAAAAACTCAGCAGATATATCCGATATTACAAACAGAGACTGCATCATACACATTGGAGGATTCAGCAGTCAGTAACATGGCTTTGGCCTTGTTGCTGCTCCGTGGGCCTCCATGTCAAGGTTACCCTCTCCATTCACTGGGTCCCTCTCTGAGAGGAATAGCTGGCTGAGCCGTGAATCACTTCAGTGTTGCTTCACAGTCGGCACCCAAAGGCTACACGCGTCTGCCCTGTTGTTTGGTCAGGCAGTTTGTTAATTCTGTCAAATCCAAATCTGTCTAAATGTATTCAATTTGTATTCTCACATTATTGGTTTCATACGTACAATTGTCATAGGTTATTTTATTGTTAATTATAGGGACTTTTTTTTTTCTTTGTTCTTGTTCACATTGAGGTCAGAGTTCCAGAAAGATAATGAGTGTCTTGCTCAACATCGCTGAAGGACATTTACCCACTTTAAGTCCCAGTGAGATGGAATATTTGAGCGGTGTACAGTTACGAGAGGGAGTTAAATCAAATCTTTCATATTTGATTGGACCGCTAAAAATTGTGTGGGCTTAGAATGAGCGTGATACGGAGCCACAAAAGATGGTGTCTCCATTCACACCTAAGAAGTGAGTTTACCAGAACTCTGCAGCTCGCTCCTCATCTCTGCTTCAGGCCAGCAGCTCAAGGCTACACTAACCAGCATAGGATGCTGGAATCTCCAATGGAGAGTATCTTATGTAGGCTTTTGTTTCTACTCGCTAATATGAAACATAACTGTTAGCTTTTCCCTCAGTGATGAAGTAAAGTACACGAGGCTTTGATTACAGCTGTGATTGACTGTGGACAGATATCCACACAGATGTTAAGTGTGTTATATATTGATTAAATCGTGCCGCACATGTTGGTCAGAGAAAATGTGGGTTTCTAGTAGCTGACCGTGACCATGCGTTACACACGGGCACAAATGTTTCAAAGGTCATCGTAAAGGTGCGAAACTCCACATTCAGAGCATATCTATGATTGAGGTATTAATACAAATGTTTTGTTGTGAATCTAAAATGAATATGACTGTGGGCATTGTTTTACTTCTGTTGACAAACCCTCTTTGTAAAAGGTTTCTCTGTAAAAATAAAACTGTCTTGATGGCTTTTCTGCTTCCGGTGTCAGTACAGAGCAGATTTATTTATATTCATTGTTGCGATATCTCCACTTCTGACACAGGAAGATATAAAAGCGAGATAAGACAACAATTGGTTATTGAAGCGTGTCTGCCATATTATTATTGGGCATGTAGTGTGCTTGTTTGTCAACTAAGTGCACTCAGTCTCCCTATCTGCTGTTTATTTAAGGACAGTAGACAAAGAGCAGAGAACATAGCCCGAAGGTTGTCCTCGTTTGAAATCTAATTCAGCTCATAGTAAAAGGATCTATGTGTGGATTGTGTGTATGTGTGTGTGTGTGTGTGTGTGTGAATGGACTAATTTGTGTGCATGTGCTAGTGTGTGACGAGGACTAGAAAGCCAGAGGATGAATGCAGTCATGTGTTTGATGAAAAGATGAAAGAAAAAACAGCGCTGCTCCCATAATTCTAACACCAAGTGAAAGAGGGATGAAAAAACACAATGTTAATGTTAAACAGTGTGTTTTTTCCTGACACACACGTGTAAACGTGTAAACATACATATATATATATATATATATATATGTATGTTTACATATATATATCAAACAGCCAACTGGTTGGCCTGTACTCCGGCAAGTCTTTCTCTCTTTCTTTTGCCTTTCACCTGCCCTACATATCTCCTGCCCACTTCCTCTCTCCTCTTGGCCACGTTGTGTCTTTTGCCAGCTTCCTGTCTCTCCTCCCTCTCCATCCTCACCCTCGCTACTCCTTTCTTTTCCTCTTCTGTCTCCTTTCTCCTCCTCCACTAGAGTAGCTCGTTCATACAGAGACTCAGGTCACCCTGGTAACCTGTGAGAGAAAAGTGGTTTGGTTCTTGGCTCGATCGCAGCGAGAAAGGAGGGTGAGAGACACTGGGGCGACTGTGTGTGTGTGTGTGAGAGAGAGAGAGAGAGAGAGAGAGAGAGAGAGAGAGAGAGAGAGAGAGAGAGAGAGAGAGAGAGAGAGAGCGCAGCTTGTTTTGAGCAGGATGCTATCCGGTGGCTTGTGTGTGAGTTGTAAAGTGTAGCAGAGGGCAGCTCTCTGGGTTTCAGTCCCTCCAGCATTAGGCGCGTGTGTTACCTCAGGTGAGTCTGTGGTGTGTATGTGGGCTCAATAGTGTTGCACTGTAAAGTTTCTGTCCATTTTTATTTTTGTTGTATCTTTTATAAAAGGAAGTTGTTTAGCTATGTTTTCCTGACTGTGTGTGTGTGTGTGTGTGTGCAAGAAAAACAATGACAGGGGGTTGTTTGTGTCTTTAGGTCAAACAGATGCTCTCTGTGTCTCTCTCTGTAAGTGTGTGTGTGCGTGTGTGTGTGCGTGTGTGTGTGTGTGTGTGTGTGTTCGTCTTCCTGGCAGTTCTCAGAAGGCATGGGCTGCTTGGTAATGACCTTGCAGAAGGCTCAAAATGACCGGCTGTGTGTTAATCAGTGTCCCCGCCAAAGAAATGCAAGTGTATGTTCTTGTTCTTAACAGCTGTAAGAGCGGAGTCTATGCACATTTAGCAGCTCTGCGTGCTCTCATTAACCCCGGTTTGAATGCTGCTGTGAGCGTGTGCGCGTGTGTGTTATATAATGTTAGTTGTTCTGCATGTAAATGATCTTGGTTGTACAAAGGGCTTTGTTTTGAGGGGCACTTGCATTGTGTGTCTCTCTAAAGTAGCGCTGTTTGTGCGTTGGAGAGGAACAGGAAGAAACTTAGTGGGTTTTAATGTCTAATAGATGATGGTATCTCATAAGTGATGCATCATAATAATCGAGGTGTACATGTTTTTCAAGATTTTGATCTTTTCTGATGCGTGTGTGTTTTATCTTGTAGAAGTATCGTCAGAGCTTGGCTGGACTGTTGGCCCCTCCTTATGGAGCTATGGAGAGTGGATCCAACAATGACAGTGAGTAGACACACACACACACACACACACACACACACACACACACACACACACACACACACACACACACACACACACACACACACACACACACACACACACACACACAATGTTATACATATACATATTTATTTCTTGGTTTATTTGATAAGGGACAGCACATTAATATAAACATTGCTGTAAATGCGCGAGAGTTAGCCAAGAGGCTATTTTTCATCTGCAGTCTTAAAAGTAGAGTAGCAGTAGAGCATGTTCTAGCATCTAAGTTACACAATGAACAGGTTGTATTTGTATGTTTATGAATGGAAAGTATCTGCATCCTGCAAAAATCTTCAGTTCAGCTGAACATTTCTTTTCTCCTCAGGACTCACTGACAAAGACAACATGAACTCCGACTCTGCAAACAAAGCTCACAACAAGGTAAACGACTCTCTCCAGCCCACTGCTTGGAACCGAAGGGTTTGTCATTTGTGTAGAAAAAAAAAAAAAAAAAAAAAAAAAGTTCAGCATGGCAACTTGATCCTTTAAATAAACTCTGCCAGCACGTTTCGGAGAGCTGTGCCCTTCCTCGCGGCACACAAAGCCTGAATGGACCAAACTCACAACCAATATCCTGTGGGCCAGGCAGCCTCAGGTTGTCTTGGATTTCTCTGCGCCTCACTATTTGAGTCGGACATATGTGTGGACGGGGCATTGAGGGTTGAGTATATTCTAGTCTTGTGTTTCAGTCCCGGCCAGGAGACTTTGAATGTTTGATGAAATGCTGCAGTTGTGAACAGCGCAGAGAGAAGATAGTAAACCGAACCACAGTGTCATAAAATTGTGCACTGCTGCATGCTCTCATGTTCGTGAATGATTCAGAATGCCAGAATGAATTTTGGAGGTGTGTGTGTGTGTGTGTGTTCGGAGAAGAGACAAGTGATGACTCACAGCTGTGATCCTCTGTAGTTATGCTAATGCAAGCTAATGCATGCACATAGACGAAAGATCCCATCTGCCCAATTAGCAGGCCTTCCTTTGTTGTTTTCAACAGCAGCTGTGTGTGAATACACATCTGCCTCTCTTTCTAAGGTGCAGGTGTGATCTGTAGAGGATGTGTTTGCATGTATGCACTGTGTTTTTTGCTACATTTTTTTTCCATTACGGGGCTTTGTTTTGTTGCTGCTTTACTGGATGTTACAAGCATTAACCTGCGATGTACACATTTACATTCTTTAAAGAGTGTTTTTTCTTAATCAAAATGATCAAGTTTATTGTGCGTTACAGCCTGGAGTCGCATAAGTGTTGACTCTTGGATTACAGGTAACAAACAAGTTCACAACCCTCCCCTAATGTCACTGCGTGTTCTGTAGATCCCTTCAGAGAAGCTGCAAAGAGCGGGGAAGGTTCTCCGTAACGCCATCCTGTCCAGAGCCCCACACATGATTCGGGACAGGAAGTACCACCTCAAGACATACAGGTAGGAGCACGTTTGTCTTGTGTGTTCACACAGAATTATGCATATAACAGCTTTAGAAAATGATTGGTGTGTGTGTGTGTGTGTGTGTGTGTGTGTGTGTGTGTGTATTGCAGACAATGCTGTGTAGGCACAGAGCTGGTGGATTGGTTGGTGCTGCAGAGTGCCTGTGTTCTCACACGGTCCCACGCTGTTGGGATGTGGCAGGCACTACTAGAAGAAGGGGTGCTCAACCACGGTAACTCAAACTTTTGCTTTCTCTATTGCTTTCTCAGCATCAGCGTGTGCTGTTTAGTTTCAAGACACTGCACAGTTGCCGTAACACACAATAGTCACTTCCCAAACCTCTATTGCAAAGCAGCCAAAAAGCGTCTCTGTTTGACTTTGAGTGGTGGTTTTACTCATTCTGAACATCAATCGCAGTGAAAGTGTCTGTATGAATACCAGCATGGAAATTAACCAGGAGATCTGAAGCAGGAGCAAAAAATGGATTTAAATCTCAAATGCATACACTTCAAAGAAGATGTCTAAAATGATGTTCAGAGATAAGAAAACAACTGTGATTGCTCAAAGTCACTATGGCGTGCACAGTACGTGTTCATACAGTATTTGTGTTTGTCTGCTCCTCAGTGGACCAGGAGCTGGGTTTCCAGGACAAGTACCTGTTCTACCGTTTTCTTGACGATGAGGATGAGGACACACCGTTGCCTAGTGAGGAGGAGAAGAGGGAGAGTGAGGAAGAGCTGCCAGAGACCATCCTCCTCCTCGCTCAGATTGGCTCTGACGCTCTGCTGCGCATGATCCTCAGGAAGTCGTCAGTAACAATTAATAATATGGCATGAACTTACATTACACTGACAACACATTACTTATTGCAAATATATTACTTTCTAGTAAGTAAAGAAAGGTTATTTAACCAGTTCCCCTTTCCTGCCACTTTTCATACGTAATTTGCCTCTTAACTGCACTATTTATTTTTCATATTTTAATTATGCTGGCGAGTTGGCATACTGAACCAAATGGAATCCAAAACCGACTTGTGTAATATTCACCGCTATCATGAGAAATAATATGAACAAATCATCTGTAGTGGCTACTTTCCAAACTGCAACCTTATTTTAGCATCAGGATGTGTCATTATTAATTCTACTGCAGTGTATTAGGTGAAGCATGCATGAAATCGTCATGATGTGTTCATTCTGACAAACTGTGTGTGTGTGTGTGTGTGTGTGTGTGTGTGTCTGCAGGCCTGGTCAAAGGACAGGGGATGACCTAGAGATCATCTATGATGAGCTGCTTCACATCAAAGCCTTAGCTCACCTCTCCAACACTGTGAGTCAGCCAGTCCACTTTTCTTTTCAAGGGACAGTACAGATTCCCCAAGAAGGCTGTTGATTGATCAGAACAACTTTCTGTCTTTTGGTTTTTAAGACCAGAAGGAGAAGTTGTAGCATTAGTCGCTAGCATTAGCATTTCTCTTACGAGTGTAATGGGACACAGTTTTCCACCAATCTGCCCTGTGTTGGCAAGACTTCATCATGTGGAGGAGTCCTTATGTCTGTGTTGTTGTTGTTGTTTTCATGCTCCATGTAGTTCTAGAATCAAAATTACATGTATTAGATTCAATCACATTATTACGATAATGAAAAGTCACATGAAGCACATTCCAGGAGATG
Organism: Pholis gunnellus; assembly: GCF_910591455.1. Taxonomy (NCBI): domain Eukaryota; kingdom Metazoa; phylum Chordata; class Actinopteri; order Perciformes; family Pholidae; genus Pholis; species Pholis gunnellus. Next base: position 13,448,694 of record NC_136541.1, read on the forward strand.
AAAATGATTCGTGAACATGGGGCTTTTCCAATTAACTGTTTGTTATTCCTCATTTTCCTTTTGAACACAGTGCTTATGAATATAAATATCAGCAAACTAAAAGCCTCATAAAGCAAAACCCTCCAGGTGCTGCCATGATGTGCTGTAAGGACCCTCAGGTCTCTTTTAGCAATTCTTAAAAACCCTGATCTGTGCATTTTACTGTTCTCTCACATATTCCTGCAGTGCAGCTAAGTCCAGCATGACTTGAGCAGTGTGCTCTGGTTTGTAGGTGAAGAGGGAACTGGCGAGCGTTGTGATCTTCGAGTCGCATGCAAAAGCTGGAACCGTGTGTGAGTCTTTCGCTTTGTCCACTTTGTCCTGGAATGCATTTTTGTTTGTGTACACAGTGAACAGAAGGGGTTTTCAAAGGCCGACACAAAGCTCACGCCTCACGCAAAACTGAGACAACTGAGACAACTGAGTCAGTTACTGTAATTTGCTGTGGCCTCCAATTTTGAGCTCTGTTTTTATATTCACTGTATTTTGGCAACTTGTCATCATTGAAAAGCAGGCCAAATTATCTATCAGCAGTTCTCACCCATGGAGGTGCAGAAATCACTGGATTACTTTGCTCCCAAAGAAATCTTAAAAAATGTGACTATTCTTAAAGCCTCACAGTTTGAAGACCTCTGTTTGTACAGAATATATGTTTTAATCATGTATGTGGGGGTGATATATGTTAGTCCTCTTTATCTTCCAGTGTTCAACCAAGGAGAGGAGGGCACATCATGGTACATCATCCAGAAGGGCTCTGTCAATGTGGTTATTTACGGCAAGGTGCGTGTGCGCTTGATTGCATTCATCCACCTGCATGCTTACGTTTCTTTGTTTGACACATGAGCATCGCTCGAGTTTTCTGCTCCATTTGGTGATATGTCATCTGTATGAATGCATGGAGCAGACCAGCAGTATCTTCCCCTTGGGTCGGGGGAAACACCAACAGTGGAGTTTGTCAAACTCTCTCACCGTGACTCATCAGTATGATGAAATAGCTTAAGGGATTGTACGCATACACATTTTCACACCACACCGATTTACAACCAGGCAGATACACATGCTCACGTGCGTGCATTAACATTGATCACGCATGCACCCTGCACACACGCACACACACACACACACACGGACAAGTACAGATGAATCATCTCAGGGTCGTGTGCTCCTGCGCCTTTCTGACTTCTCTTCAGGGCTTATGATGACTAATAAACTGTGTTTGTGTCTGAGCTTGTTTGTATGTAGGAGCGTGTTGGTTTATGTGTGCGTTCATGCGTGTGTGTGTTTGTCTTAGGGTGTGGTGTGTACGCTCCACGAGGGTGATGACTTTGGGAAGTTGGCCCTGGTTACAGATTCACCTCGTGCCGCCTCCATCGTCCTGAGAGAGGACAACTGTCACTTCCTTCGTGTGGACAAGGAAGACTTCAACAGGATTCTCAGGGTAGGCAGATTAGATGGACATTTATCCTCTGATGGGATACGAGTGGAGTCAAACAAGCACCAAATGACTACCTTCATACCAAACTGTTACAAATACTGCTATCAGCAATGTGCATTCACGAAGTCACTGCTAAGCCGTCATTCTTTCAGTTAACAGTAAGATGCATTCTGTCGAACACTATCTGAAATTCCATCGTTTGGGCTGTCTGAAGCCTGTCACTGCACTAAACGCCTGCTGACGCTGCCTGACTGTGATGTTTGTCGCCCTCCTCTGGTCGAGGAGCTGTATTACATTTTAAAAAGCTGCCATTTTTTCATTTGACGTGGAGCGATATTACTGATTTTGTACATGCATTTTGTTGTGTTTTATAGGATGTGGAAGCCAACACAGTGCGGTTGAAAGAGCATGAACAAGCTGTGCTGGTGTTAGAAAAGAGTCCTCGCGCCTCCACCCTGGGAAGCATCAAGTATGTGTGTTAGTGTGAGGGGTCTTCCGTACATATTGAGAGAGTCAGTGTACAATAGAGTGAATCTCTCCCTCTGTCTCTATCACCTCACCTTTTTGCAGATACACTGTGATATCAGGAACACCAGAGAAGATTCTCGAGCACTTCCTGGAGGCCATGAGGATGGACATACATCACAGTGAACCAGGTAGCCAAATAGAAAAATTAATATGAGGCCGTTAGGCACAATGAATTTTAAATAGATGGTTACCAGAGATAATCCAGACAAGTTATCAAATGCATTGTAATGAAAGAGGGAGGGACGGATAAGCAAACTTAATGGATTAATGATGAAGGCGTTTTCACTACCGTTTAAATCTCTTGACTTCCCTCCTTCCCCCTCTGGATCTCGTCCCTCTTCCCTCTTGTCTGTTTTTCTTCTCGTCTGTTAGACCCAGCAGTAGATGATTTTATCCTGATGCACGGCATCTTCATGCCCAACAGCCAGCTGTGCCCTCTACTCATGGCACAATATCCTTTCCCCCTTTCTTTATGTACGATATTTTACTTCTTTATTCACACCGTCAATGATATTCATCAGGAAGGTACACTCACAGATTTGTTGACAACTGTTGACAACCACACAAAGACATGGACGGACATGTCTTTTGTTCACTGGATACTACGGTATAACAGTGTGACTGACAGCGACTTGGATTGTGCAATTGCACCAGTTCCGTTTATGGAAGCGCTGAAGCAGCAGTTGACCATCCTGCACTAATGAACTGCTCACAGAGTGAACACCTCCCTTCACACCACAGTAACAAGATGTAACAACAGCTGCAGAGGTCTTTTCTGATTGTCTTAGTCATTGTAGTGCATGTGTTCAGCTACTTTACCACTGCTGCGCTGATGATTATACATAATAAACAGAACACTTGTATGAGGGTTAACTGCGGCCTTGAGTAGGCTGAAATACCATTTCTGTTTCCAGGAAAGTAGATCTTATCATATACTGGGTAATAATAAGGATTTAGCCGCTGTAATGTTTCGCTCTTATCCATGCTGTGGTCTTACAGGCTTTGACCATCAGATCGGCATTCAACAGTGTCACTGTCACCCTGTGTGTTGTCCTCTTTAACCTTGTGTGCACCTACCACGCGACATCTCCGCCCGGCTCTGAACAGGAGAGGTTGGAATATGCGCTCAACAGTAAGAGGAGGGCCCTCATTCTGGCCCTGCGCTGGGCTAACACACACACGTACATGCTACAGGAGGAGCCTGCTGCAATCTCTTTCCTTGAGGTGACCAAAAGCAATTACAAATACATTACAATGACAGGTCATGTGCCGGGTCTGAGTGTGATTCTTCCTCTCTGTCCCTGTAGGAGTTGTACGGGAGTTTATCAAACGATTCTCGGATTTTGAGAGCTTTGAAAGACTTGGTTCCTGACCTTGAGAAAGTCGTCAAATTACAGTACGTTTCCCAGCTGCTGCACGTTAAGCTTTCGCTGTGATGTTTTATGTACCAACTACATTTATTGCATCTTTTTTTGTGTGTTTCTACATATTTTGTAGTTCGGAAGAATCAAAATCTATAAAAAAGGTACTTTCAGACTACTGTTTCCAACATAATTCAACAGTACATTTGACATGTTATCATGATGACGTGGATGATGACTGTACACCGTCTTGTGTAATTCAACAGACAACTCTAATACGGCAGTTCAGCGACGGGGAGGAAAGGCTGCAGAAGAAGCAGCCCATTAGGAATCACGATGACAGTAAGTTAGTGTGTATTTATTTGTATTAAGCGGTCACATGCCATCGTATTGTATGTCAGTATCATGTTTTGTATGTGTCTAGTCCTGTTGAAGGTGTACTGCGGTGATCACACATACACCACTATCCGGGTTGCCGCGGCGGCGACCGGAAGAGAAGTGATCAGCGCCGTGGCCGACAAGCTCGGCACCACTGATGAGCTCGTGTTGGTCAACCTCAGCTCTGCATGTGGTAAGAATACAGAGTGATTTGGATGTGGAAGAGCAACTCACAGCAGCATTACCTAAAAAAAACTGATCATAAGTTAGATCAGTTGTCTCTTGTTATAGAATATGCCCTGGAGACATGATGAGTGCCTCTCAAGTACCTCTGTTTCTGTTACAGAAAAACAAATCCTGAAGCCGAATGACGTTTCAGTGTTTTCTGCTCTGAGCATCAATGGCCGATTGTTTGCCTGTCCTCGGGACCAGCTCAACAGTCTGGTAAGAGATTCATGTTTCCTGTTTACATACAATGTCCACTGTAGTTTTCATGAAATGGCTTTGCAGTAATACCTTGCATGCATTGTTTGTAGTGATTATATTATGACGGTGATGTATGTACGGACATGAGTTCATACAGTCATCAATAAAGCACAGCTTGCCATGCTTAATGGGAATTGTAGCAAATAGGTCTTTGTCACGCGACATTGTTTGAAAGAAGCTGTGAGTAAAATGTCTTGATTGTAATATACTGATTCATTTTTTTTAGAGATTATTTTATGTGCTAATGAATTAGCACAAATGTGTGTCTGTGTGTCTCAGACTCCTCTTCCAGACCAGGAAGGTCCCTCTGCAGGCTCCATGTCAACTTTTGAGCTGATGAGCTCGAAGGACCTGGCTTACCAAATGACCTTGTATGACTGGGAGCTCTTCAGCTGTGTGCATGAGGTATCATCACATATGCAGACACACACACACACACTCAAAAACAACCCCCAGGTCAGCAGTAGAAGACAAGCATGCACAGTGTTGCATAGAGTCTTATTTTACTCTTTGAAGGAAGAGTCAGGTCTGACCATACAAGTGTAACCTTTCACAGCAAGTTGGCTTCTTACAGGCCCTTTTCTACTCTGATGCTGCATCGATGTTCATGATAAAGAAAAAAACACAAATACTTAATAGATGCAAGGTGGCAGGACCTGTCCACTGGATTAACTCCGAACTTGCTCCCCTTAATGTCCCCCCCCCAGCATGAGCTGCTCTACCACACGTTTGGCCGGCAGACCTTCAGAAGAACCACGGCTAATCTGGACCTGTTTCTGCGGAGGTTCAACCAGGTTCAGCTGTGGGTGGTCACTGAGGTGTGCCTTTGCTCGCAGCTCAGCAAGAGAGTCCAGCTCCTCAAGAAGTTCATCAAGATAGCAGCACAGTGAGTGGTACCGGCCGGTGACTGTCGCACGCTTCATACGTATGCTGGGTAAGACACCCACAGTGACGAGATTCACTTTATGTCTCGCTTGTGTGCGTTTGTCCGTAGCTGTCGGGAGTTTAAGAACCTAAATTCATTCTTTGCCATCATTATGGGGATGAGCAACCCTGCTGTTAGCAGACTGAGCCAGACATGGGAGGTAAGCTTTGTCTAATCTATGTCTGGATCTCCAGCGAACCTTGACTGTATTACACTATTACTACCTTCATGGCACTGAGATCTTCTGTTTTTCCTGGCAGAAACTCCCCACCAAGTTTAAGAAGTTCTATGCCGAGTTTGAGAGTATGATGGTGAGTCGCATGACATTCCATTCACCTCTATTGTATTGGGTTGGCAACAGAAACCTATAGAGGGATTCATTTTAAACCAAAACCATACCGGAACTACCTGCACAGCTGTATCATTAAGGATAATTAAGAAAATGTGTTTTTGTAATTTGGGTGACCTGAGATACAAATGTCTTAGAAATGGACACTGTTTATATGTTTGGTGACAGGACCCATCAAGAAACCACCGCTCCTACCGGATCACTGTCACCAAACTGGAACCACCAATCATCCCCTTCATGCCCCTCCTTCTCAAAGGTACGACTCAGTGTAGAGCAGCTAATCTCAACCACCGGGGCCGGGGCCCGCTGGTGATCGGAGGCACTGTTAAATGGTTAGATAAAATATTTTTGTTTAATGTATTTAGTTATTTACAAACTAGTTGGTTTTTTTTATATGTAAAAGTACTTAAAAATTCACATGAATAACAAATTCAAGCAAAAGAATAAATTCAATGTCACATTGATATATCACCTCAGCAAACATGGCACATCATGAGGTTGGGACAAATGTGTTTAGCAGCCGTTAGCTATAACGTTCCCTCGAATGCAGCAACCCAAAATAAATACATTTCTGAAAGTAAATAGTAATCGTGGAGACAACCCTGCACCAGTAAAAGCTCCAAAGCATTTTGTGGAGGAACATGATACATTGGGATTCATTATGGCAGGCAGAGATGGGTGAGGGTGAGCAGAATATTTATTTTGGGCTTCACGTAACACATATTAACAGCAATTTCTTATCGTTCTTTCTTGTCTTTCGTTTTTTTTCATGTTTTTTTTATCATTTATTTGGGAAGGTGGTCCTTGGAATTTGAATTTTAGTAATCAGAAGGGTCCTTTAATTACAGATGGTAGCCTGCCAATACATTTCACTTATTTCTTTACAGACATGACATTCACACATGAGGGCAACAAGACCTTCATTGACAATATGGTCAATTTTGAGAAAATGGTGAGTTTCTGTACACATTGAATGATTCATTTTAAGGATATGTTTTATGCGTCATACTGTTCTTCACTCAAGTTGGATGTAATATCTAAAGAGCCTCTTATCCTTATCTCTTAACAGAGAATTATAGCTAACACAATACGGCAAGTGAGGCACTGTAGAAGCCAACCGTTCAGTAAGTCTGCCGTATTACTTTCATTTTACCACATTTCCATGCTGGCTTTACACAAATCTCTCCAATCCCATTTTCCTTCCGTTTTGTTTCCTCTCTTCCTGCATTAGATCCTGAGATATGCCAACCGAACAAAAATCAAGCAGAGGTACGGGGCTACGTGAGGAAGCTCTGCGTGATTGACAACCAGAGGGCACTGACGCAGCTCTCCTACAGGATGGAGCCTCGCCGGACATGAGCTCCAAATCTTGCACCATCATCGCCTTCTCTGTGACGTTAGCATTAAAAAAAAAAAACACACATTACCTGGATTAAATAACACGTCAGTAGCAAAGCAGTCAATGACTTTAGCACCGCCGTGGGCTGTTATGGACGAAGGACTTAATACTGTGCCATTAAAAGCCTCTTCTTCCTGGACAGACAGAAACTGTTCAGCTGCTCTCTTGTCGCCGTGTCTCTGAGGGTTTTAACCGTAGTAGTTGTTACTGTTTGGGATCTGTTGGATAGAACTGTAATGTATAGAACTTGAATCAATACCCTGCATGACTGAACTTCATAGGCTTTGTGTTCTATACAGTGTATTTCTATCGGAGAGTCCTGTAATGTTGTGCTACCCCAAATGAGCCCTAGTTTACAATATATTGCTGTACCTGCCTGTAAAGCAAACCTCACTCTCCTGATGCTCCATTCATAGACAGAAAACACCCATAAACTCTAGGTAACTAGTCTCTTCATTTTGTCCTGTTGAATATGAAATCTGAAAGTATATTTACTTCATGAACTTAATGATTATATCCAATTCTTTGAAAACCTTTGGGATTTGATGTCCTTTTAAGTAAGTATCAGTGTCCCTTAACTAGTCGGACACTTCAACTACTAAACAGAGTATTAGTTTGATTAAAGCCCTAGTTGTATTGCAAACAGTGTTCAAATTTGTAACTGCAGTATTGCGTTTTACTTTTGCATTGGAGTACAACTCCCGTCGAACATGAATTATTCTGGTTGATGAAGTTGGTATGATCTGTTCTGAGGTCAGTTGTGTAGCCAAATTGTACTCCTTTGATTTGGAAGCACTGATCCTAGATGCGGAGTCTTAAAGGCAACTTATACTTTGAGGGGAAATCTTGTCATCTCAGTCCGTGTCATTTTTTATTTTTATTTATATATATATATATATATATATATATATATATATATATATGTGTGTGTGGGTGTAGATTGTGAGTGTGTTCCTAATTTTACTTTGATCTCAGGAGCTTCTTATGTGACGGTGTGTGTCGAGAACTGCCGTGAGGCTGGCTCTCTCCGGAGCCAGCCTGTAACTGTACTCGTGTGCGTGTGGTCTGCCTTGTAAATAAAAATAGCTAATTTAACAGTGCTTAAGCTTGGATGACATTCTTTAAAATGTGTTCTTTAACCCCACACGTGGTAGAAAGACCGAGGACGGTGATGCATATCAACATGTAGAACTTCTTTAATACACACACAAATTGGCTTCAGCTTAGAGGAGTGTTGCGTGACATCACTGGGAGGTTGCTTTCCAAACGGCGAACATGAGGTTTGAAAGATGTGGCAGCGAGGGTCTAATGAACGTCACGATCGAGCTGCATTATGTGCATCCAGCATTTCTGGAGCTTGAAAAGTCTGGACATCTGTATTATATGAGAGACATTTTCTTGTGAGTGACGAGAGGAACTTGCTTGCAATATGTGGATTAGAAATAGACAATATTGTGCACACGTGTTGGTGCTGTAGTGAACCACTTTGGAGTGAATTAAGCGGCAAACACTGACTTTCATGCTCCCCTGATGATCTCTGTCCATTTAGTCAAAGATTGAAATAAACTTTGATGCAGATACTCTATAAGCTTCCCAGAGGAGGAACCCTTTTTGAATTGACTTTAACAACACCCGAATGCAATCATGTCTACTACTAGACGAGACATTTTATTTTATGTATCCAACAATTTAGTACTATGGGCTGTGATGATTCATTGCAGCTTCTAGGAGTCATGTTTTATTCATGCGATGACTCACTGTCCTGTCTCCTCTGGCACTTGATTGCTGTCACTGACCGAGAAGAGTCCTAACTTCCCATCGCTGTTCTCACCTTTCCCTACACAGTGATGTCAGCACGGCTATCTTGCTTGATGATGTCACTGGGTCATTCCTGTCGGGCTGAGTAACACGATGTCCCCTGCCCGGGTTCTCTGGGGAGTGAGTGTGTGTGTGTGTGGTGTGTGTATGTGTGTTTGTTTTTAGATGCAGAGTGTTTCAACGATGGATTCAGATATTTGAGGCAGTCACCCTCGTTGCTAACTGATTTATATGTCTGACACGCTATAGGCCAGAACTGTATATCTGTGTGTGTGTGTGTGTGTGTGTGGGGAGAGCTTTATATAGACACAGTTATCCAGGAAGAAGGAATGCCCTGGATGCCAGTGACCATATTTGAACAGTGTGTCGGCTGCAGGCAGACTGCACACTCCGACTGCAAACCGTAACTTACACACACACTTAAACACTCAACCTCTCCTTGATCCTCTCGCTCTGTGTGTGAGCTTTGTGTTGTAGTTACACTGGATCACCACTATCAGGCAATGTAATACCTTCTCTATTCTATTGGTGACAGTGGGGCTCCGACTTCTCCTGACTCACAGGGAGCAAACTTCTCTCTCTCTTTCCAGCTCTTTCTCGTTTCTTCTCTCTGACAATCTGTTCTGCTGACTGACAACGTCCACTCTGACCCTGTGGAGGAAACGACCCCACTTCTCCTCAGTTCTTATCCTTCGCTCTCTCTCTCCGTGCTGGTCCGTGACTTGTATACTTTTTGGGGCAGCGTTGGTGGTTGTGCGGGCACACTTTTGTGCTGTGTGTGTGTGTGTGTGTGTGTGTGTATATGTGTGTGTTTGCGTGTGCGTGAGTCAGTATGCCATGTCGTCCCCTGGCTCGTCGTTTGTGCAGATAAAGCATGAGGACCTGCTCTTTTATGAGAACTGTGGAGGAGGCAGCTTTGGGAGCGTCTACAGAGCCCACTGGATATCCCAGGACAAGGAAGTGGCTGTGAAGAAACTTCTAAAGATTGACAAAGAGGTAAGGAGGAGAGAGACACACACACACACACACTAGAACACACAGAGCAATCATACACTTATGCAGCGGAGACACACACAAATGTCATTTTAAGATCCAGAGTATTTAGAAGTTATGGACTCATCTATTAGTTTACACTCATTTTTCCAGATTCTCTTTGGACAGCCAAAGCCCCCTATTTCCCTCCCTCCCCTGTTGTCTGCTGTCGAACATGTGTTTATCTTAAACATACCTCTCCCCGTCCCCCTGCTCCGCCCACTCTTTGTGGATGGAGCAGTTTTATTTATGCCAGCACCCCCTCTGTTCCTCCCATTGTATTTTAGGACGAGGTGTGTGGTCATTTGGGGCTTTATGCGCTGCAGTTAAGGCCGGGTGGTTCTCCATTAGTATGACCCGGATGGTAATCCAACAAAATTCCCTTCCATGTTATTGAGTTTGGGCTGATGGAGGCTCATGGCTCAGTGTCAGGAAACTGTTAGGAGTAAGCGTGACCTGTGAGTTAATCAGGCATGGTGTTGTTATTGTTGCAGCAGATTTAAACACGTAAAGCATGCACATTTGACTTATTTCACCCACACTCACTCATGCATAACAATTTGTGTGTGTGTGTGTGTGGATGTGTGTGTGTGTTATGTGAGAACTGCAGCTTAGTGGAACGTTTTGCTGCAATACTTCATGTGCAATGGAGCCGTTTGTCAACACTCGCATTAGAATCATATTTCAAGTCATCTTTGCGCAAGCACTACATTCACACAGTGGTGGAAGAAGTATTCACGTAATTTACTCAAGTAAAAATAGCAACACCACACTATGATTGTACTCTTATTACTATTTTGATTGCACTTATAAGACGTATATTTATAAGATGTATTAGCAACAACATGTAGTTAAAGTACACCTGCAGAACCATATTATATGATAAACTCTAGCTGTCAGATAAAGTATTAAGTTGCATAAAATTGAACTATTCAGGTAAAGTGCAAGAACCTCAAACTTGTACATAAGTGCAGTACTTGAGTAAATGTGCAAATACATGCAAACAAACTGTTGTACACACTGATAATGTGTAAATGTGGGAATAAAAAATTGCTCTTTTGAAAAGAAAAACTTTTTATTGAGAAAAATATTTCTGTGCAGTTTTTTGTGTGATTTAATGTAATTGATGGTTTGGTATTATGTTGCTTGGCAACAGTTACATACTCCACCAAATGCAGAGGGTATGACCTGCTCGGTTTAATGGCATGTTTGTCACTGTGATGTGGAAGATCTTTGTTTGGAGACTCGACCATGTGTTATGAAAGAGACACTGTCTGGAACAACGTTGGAGTTGGATAACAAGCCAGAAACTTTTAGGTTTACAGTCTTCCAGGAATGATCTGCACATTATTGATGTATTACACGTGCATGTGAAGTTGTTCATATCCCTCTATTTCTATTTCTTCTTGTCTCCTCGTCCAGGCGGAGATTCTTAGTGTCTTGAGTCATAAGAACATCATTCAGTTTTATGGAGCCGTGCTGGAATCTCCCAACTATGGCATTGTCACAGGTCAGGCCCCACGCGTGTGTGTGTGTGTGTGTGTGTGTTTTAATTCCATAATGTAATTCAGATAAGAATGATCTTTTGAAGAAGTGCTCTATAAATTAACATGTGTGTAATTATCTTTGGGGTTACGGCCTCACAGATATAAGTAAGTAGGTGTTACGGTCAAGTCAAGGTCTAAGGTGAGGCAGGGAGGGGTTAGGGTCAGGGCAGATTGTCCTCTCATATAAAACTACACAAGTGTGTGTGTGTGTGTGTATATATATACTGTGTATATACATACATATATATGTATGTATATATACACGTATATTAGCTTTATTACTGCAGTGTGTATGGGATCCTCAAGACGCCACTTACGGACACGTTAGCGCATGCTCCGATGGCCGTGTCTTTGTGTGTGTTTTGAAGTATCGGTGTATGTGCAGGTTCTTGCTGTGTTTCCTGGCAGGACATTTGTAACTGAGACCAGCATGTTTGGATGTGGTTGTAATCCTGGATGCGGTCATATGGTTAAGATAAAGCACGCCAGCAACAAGTCTAATAAAATCCAATGCTTACTAAAAATAAGAGTACAGTACGTAAAATTAAGATGGCGTTTGGTGCCAGTAAAATGCATTTTGCCAGACGTTTAACAAGACAGATTTGTCCATGTTCTACTCATCAGACTCCTTTCATTTGACATAATCCACTCTCTTGTACTTGTCTGTTTTTAATTGTCAGATTTAACAGGAAAATTAGGTTAAGAGTTCAAGAGATAATCTGGATTAGACAGTCAGGGTGTGAAGGTTGTGATCTTTTCCACTGATTTGAGTGAGCTCCTCTGTGTAGGTGTCTGAGCTGTGCTGTGCTTAACTGTGTGTGATGTTTCTCAAACATTATAATACATTGATGTAAAGTGTCCAGTCACTTCGTTCGCAGCATCGCAGTCACTTCTATTAAAAATTCCGTCAGTTAGGTTACATAGTTTTTACACACATTGAGTGGTATCTGCTGTAACTGCTTTAAAAAAGTGTATTTATATTCTTTCAATAGACTGTTTTAATGCGTAGCCCTGTTCTCCTATAATGACAATTGTTTGTGTGTGTGCGTTCTTGCAGAATATGCCAGTGCAGGATCTCTGTATGAGTATCTTTCCAGTGAGCAGAGTGAGGAGATGGACATGGAGCAGGTCATGACATGGGCCATACAGATAGCCAAAGGTACACTTTGTTTTATCATTATTGTTATTAATTATAATGATGCATATCTCTGTGTCAGGGTTTAATCACTTAGCTTCTTAAATCAAGCAGAGGTAGGAGCACTCATGATCACCAGTGATCTGTTTACTGTCATACTCAAGTCATTATGTACAAGAGTTAATAAAAGTTCACACAGCGTTTTATTTGCCTCTTAATGCGTTTTTAACAAGAACACCTGGCCTGTTGCAATTGCTACAACCTCAAAAGGCAAAATAAAAAAATCAACTAAAAATATAAATATACAGAAAGGTAAAACATTAATTTGGATATACTGTATATCTGTTGGAAATACGATTTTTAAACACCTGGGGAAAGAAAAGTTGGTCAAATGACACCTTGCTGATTACTGAGGCAGTTAATAGGGGTCGTACAAACCAACAAGAGTGAATATGAGGTAGTCTTTCACCCTCCTAAGCGCAGCCAGGTGTCGTGCGTTGGTGTCATTGAGCCGGGGTGGAGGCCAACTTTGAAATCCTACTCTTTCTGCCCTTAAGTGCTGGAAGGAAATTCCACCAAAAACAATCAGAATAAACATTAATGTAGTTTTTTGCCTTGTATTGATGCTTGATTTCCTTACAGGGATGCATTACCTCCACGCAGAAGCTCCAGTCAAAGTCATTCACAGAGACCTCAAATCACGGAACGGTAACACTTTGAACACAATAACTCTAAAAATGAGTTCTCTTTGCCATTTGTCTGCTCGCTGTACTGAGTTACTATTTTATGCTTTGACTGGTTCCCTCTCTTTTACAGTGGTGATGACAGCAGACAGAGTGCTGAAGGTGTGTGTCTTGTGATGTCCAGACGACCACAAAATAGCATTTTTCATTCAATTCAGGCACACGGTTATTTCTGTGTTTTATTCACTGCACTCTGTTGTGATTTCAGATCTGTGACTTTGGGGCGTCTAAGTTCCTGTCTCATACCACACATATGACGGTGGTGGGCACTTTTCCTTGGATGGCTCCTGAAGTCATTCAGAGCCTGCCCGTCTCGGAGACCTGTGACACCTACTCCTATGGCGTGGTGAGTTGGTAGTACTGTACAAATACCAGTATTGAGAGGCCAGGTATCAAACCTCAATACTTTTTTGGTAACAAACCAATATAGTATCACTGACAGCTGGAATTAAATTAATGCTCAGATTTGTTTTTGTTAGATTTTCTTTTTTCGGACAGTTTCTGATTTTGACAAATACCCTTTGCCAATTTCAAAAACTTTTATTGAAGCGATATTCTTCTATGGCTTTTTGTATTTAGATGGAATTTAACATCTAATGAGTCTGTTTTGATTATGAAAAGATTTAGAAAAAAAGGTTTATATTGTGTATGTATCCGAAAAGTACGGTTTGGTATTAGTGTTAGCTATCGTATCAGCACTAGTATGCATTTCAAATTGTTCTCCGCTTTACTGTATTGGGTATTGTGGGTATTTCTATCAATGCATCTTCACAACTATTTAGCAGAGTTGCATATAATAAAAGACCGCTACTAGCAACACATCAAAGAAATCACGTCTGAATGAACCAACACAGTCTTGTTCTGTGGCCAGGTGCTGTGGGAGTTGCTGACTCGTGAGGTTCCTTTCAAAGGTTTCGAAGGGCTGCAGGTTGCATGGCTGGTGGTGGAAAAACAAGAGGTAACCCCCACAAACACACACACACACACACACACACACACACACACACACACACACACACACACACACACACACACACACACACACACACACACACACACACACACACACACACACACACACACACACACGTGAGCACACCTTTCTGAACATACTGTCAGCATGTAGACCCATTAGCGTTTGAGAAGGCTGGAGGAACAATGCGATGCTCTCATGGTTTCCACTGCGAGCTGGTGAGGCTGAGGCTGGGTATTTTTAGGCCTGATGTCAGCTCTCTGCTCTTGTAAGGCCTGGATACACAGCAGTGGAGCTCGGCCAGACTCCCCCCTTGGCTAAAGCCTTTACGAGAGAGAGCGAGAGAGAGAAAGAGAGAGAGAGAGAGAGAGAGACAAAGAGAGAAAGGTGGGGAAAGAGGAAAGATTGCAGTGATAGCAGGGTTAATTCAAGAGGTTTATGGGAGGTGGGGGATGATGGTTATAGAGTGTATGTGTTTCAGTTATTGACGTGCCTGAATCCACCACAACAGACACACACACACACACACACTGGGGGCCAACAAACAACTCTGAGAACATGATTCCTGCGCAGCCGTTGGCTAATCTCCAAGTACTCTCCCTAAATAACTCTCTTTCCCTTTCCCAGTCTCCCTCTGATTTTCCCCTCCACTGCTATGCCTCTCCTCCTGACCCTCTCACTTGCCCTCTCTCCACTTAGAGTCAGTTTTCTCTGGGGATTAATCCTGAAATATCACTGTTTCCATTCACTGCACTGTAGTATGGAGCTGTCTGCTGGGTTCATTCAGACCTTTGGTGATGCCAGGGGATCTTCAATGCAAGGGGACATTATCTCCGTGGAGCCACACACTTTCAAAAGGGACCCATTTGACCTCATAAACCGATTGAGTGTGCATTAAACAGATGTTTAGATTAAGAACTTTTTTCTCTGAGCTCTTCTCTCTTGTTTGAGGTGGGTGGGACTTGGAAAAGGTGATGTCACATTTAATGTATTTCTGATAACCAATCGGGATTCAGCAATATTTGAGGTTGAAAATGAGTTGACATCGGTGGGGCGGTTTCCTTGTGGTTTTTTTAAGCCACTGTCAATCAAATCTGATAAATCCAGACCCACACAGTCCTGATGAAGCACATTAGCTGAGATTATGAGTGTTTAAACTCTTAATAAATGATACCCAAAAGATGTTTTTAGCCACATTAACCACTTGCACCAACATGGATTTTTTTGGCTATTAGTTAACTTAAATGTCTTGTCAACTATTAGAAGGATTGCCATGATTACCGTCATAGTCCTCAAAGGATGAATGCCATTGACTTTGATGATCTCCTGATTTTTACTCTAGTGCCATCACCAGGTCGAAATATGAATTTCATGACTAAATACCTGCCAAACTGATGACATTAGCCTCAGCTGTACTCTCTGTTTCCTACAAATTAGCAAATGTTAGCAAGGTAACACGCAAAACTAAGATGGTGAACAGGGTAAACATTATACCTGCTAAACATCAGCATACTAGCATTTGTCACTGTGAGCATGTTAGCATGCTGACGTTAGCATTTAGCTCAAAGCTCCCCTGTGCTTCACAGAATAGACGACGTGTCTGCAGACTCTTAACTTTAATTGTTGCTTATTTAGTCGTGAATATTTAATGTTTGGATGGAAAAACTTTCGATTTGAAGACAAGTTTTCAGAGGCTTTAAATGGTTGTTAGTAGTTTTAATTATTTTAAAAACAAGGTGGTACTATGTGACCTTTTTTTTGCAAGTAAAAAGCTACTTCTTGTATGCGTTTGTGTATCTAGAGGCTGACCATCCCCACCAGCTGTCCAGGAAGTTTTGCAGAGCTGATGAAAAAATGTTGGCAAGCAGACCCAAAGGTAAGCAAAATGAACTTTGGTTACAGTGGTTAATCTCCTAAAAAATGTTGTAAAAAAATTGTTAAAGACATTACAACAAGGTGTGTCAGCTGGTTATTTTGTCCTGTGTGCATGCATGGGCCTACAGGAGCGTCCGCAGTTCAAACAGGTGCTGGTAAACCTGGAGACCATGGCCAACGACAGCAGGCTACCGGACCAGTGTAACTCCTTCCTACATAACAAGGACCAGTGGAGGTATGTACACACACACACACACACACACACACACACACACACACACACACACACACACACACACACACACACACACACACACACACCTACACACACACACACACACACACACACACACACACACACACACACACACACACCATATAGCCAGGCTGTAGGTGGAGGGGTAGGCCAGCTTGGTCCAAGTATCGGGGGCTTTATCAATATTGTAGACATCCAAAAAAAAAAAACACAGTGCACCTGCACTGTGTCTGAGAATGAGGCGTATAAAGTAAAGTCTTGTTCAGAATGACAAATGCAGTCTGTGATTTACTGGACTCCAAATAAAAGTCAATATGCATGCAGACAGAAATTCAACATAGTCACACACGTGCATACACAGCTCTGTGGACTCTAAAGCTCAGGAGAGAAGTTGAATGTGTGACCCTGTGCTCTACTTCGGTCTATAATAAGCTCTCTGGAAAGTGTCCATGGAAGAGATTCCTCTGCTCCTCCACTTTGCCCTCGCGCCACCACGGGGAGAAAGACAGGGGAGTGTGTGGGGGGGGGGGGGGGGGCAAAGGTAGAGGAGAAATCAAGTATGAGCTGGAGAAAAGTAGAAGTTCAGAGAGCTATTAGGTGTGAAATCGAAAAGACGGAACAAGGGACAGAAACAGCGGGTGGCAGGAAGCGAGAGAGGTCAACGACAGGGGTGAGACAGGGGAGAGAGAGAGAGAGAGAGAGGGAGGTGGAGGGAGGAGCAGAAGAGACAAGGTGCGAGATTCTGTGCATTTTTAACATGAATACAGCGAGGCAATCAATTCTGAGTGAAGTTTTGGGTACGGGTGGAAACAGTCGGACAAGGAAAGGGGGAGGCGAAGAGGAGGAGGAGGAGGGGGGGGGAAGAGTGAGGGAGTTGAAGGGGCGGGATGAATGAATAGGGAGGTATGGAAGGAACACAGGAGGAGGTATGGCTGTGCGTCATATCTGTCTATATTTAGTTGCTGTGAGTTGATTGTGTTTGTGAATGCAGTTTCATGGACAGTCACTCACTACTCACAGTGACCTCTTGTGGTAACTCACAGTACTGCAGCTACATATTTTACTTTCTTTTGTGTTCTGCAGGAAGTCAAGTACACTCAATATGTTATGCCATGTGGTCTGCTATAGGACACTAGAATACACTCATTTAATATAGTTTTATCCTTCCAATGTTTGCCAGTGTATCAGAGCGGCAGCTTTGCTTTCAGTTATAATTGGCAACGTTGATCCAGTTTCATAGTATATCGAATTTTTTTTTTAGCGTTAGTATGTAATCTATTTACACAAAAGGGAGGAAATCTAGTGCTCTATATTGTAAAGTATACAATATAGTAAAAAAGTGTACAAAATAAATAATTTCAGTGTGCTCTTGATGTGCATTGACAGACATCATTTCCTGTCATTACAAAATGTAAAAGTACAATGATTTTTGTGTTTTAACTGAAAAAAAAAACAGTAAATGGTGACAACTAGTATACAACTTATGCTGTATACTATTTGTATTTGGTAACGTTTGGAATTACATAGAGTAACCTGTTTTGCAGTTGCAGAACACGACAGTATCCACAAGAGTAAAAGTAAAGCACATTGGTCATTAGTGATCTTTTAGCGTTTTTGAACAATTTAGCATGTGCTACTGAAATATGTATCCGATTCTTTTCCCCTGTTAACTTGCTGTTAAAACAAATCCACGTCTGCATGTACAAAGTCCCAATAGATGACGTATACTCTGTCATACTCCAGGTGTGAAATTGAGTCGACCTTGGAGCGCCTTCGGAAGACGGAGAGGGAGTTGTACTCTAAAGAGAAGGAGCTGGAGGAGAGGGAGAATAGGCTCAGACTGTGGGAGGAGAGGCTGATGGAGCGGTCAAACATGTCTCCCAGTCCGACCTCCCTACTCATGGAGCGCTCAAACATCTCACCAGTAAGTGGAAATAGATTTTTGTTTCTTTTCAGCTTGTCTGAACAGATTTACATTTACTCAAATACCTTTTTTTTTATGATCTTGGCCCTCCTCTTCTTCCCTTCTCCCTAACTTTATCAGTTCTTCACACCAATGTCCATCGGTTCCTCTGGCTCCTTCTTCCGCTCTCATTCTCAAGACTCAAACAGTGCAGGACTCAGCAGTGCAGGACTCAGCAGTGCAGGACTCAGCAGTGCAGGAGTCAGCAGTGCTGGCGTCAGCTGTCTCCTCCGCACCCTCAGCAACGGAGACACGGAGAGGGGGAGCAGTGCGGCGCTGGAGAGGGGGATGGGCTCGCTCGACAGCGGGAGGCTGCATGCCGTGCTCCGAGGGTTGCAGGGGCGGTTGGGAGAGGAGGACGGGGAAGACGAAGGAACCCTGGAGGAGAAGGGCTGGGGGCAGAGGGAAAGGGATGACACCGGGAGCATGGAGGGAGGAGGAAGGGTGCAGGTGACACTCAGGAGTTTCCCAGGCGGTGTGGTTGAGAGGCAGGAGAGGACGTGGGAGGAGGGCGACCGGGAGAAAGGAGGGATGCAGAGGAGCAGGGTGACCACCATAGTCCGAGGGTATTCGGGTGGGTTTGGAGAGGCAGAAGGGGAGAAGGAGAAGGAGGGAGAATGGGAGATAGAAAAGCTGGGGGACCGGCTAGATGAGAAAGGGAAGGAGGGAGGCATAGAGGGAGGGAGGCTCCCGACCTTGTTCAAGGGTCTCCATGGGAGTATGGGGGGCTTGGGGGACATGCTGTCCTTAGACATGGATGAGATGGGGGAGATGGAGAGACTTGGTGACATGGACATGAACATGAACATGGGCGACCTGGGAGTGATGAAAGTCAGGAGTGAGCTTGGGGTCAGGGGTCGCAGGAGTGACATGGGAGTCGTGCTCCAGGGAGTCAGAGGGGACCGCAGCGAGGCCATCAGCCAAAAGATTAGAGGGGAAGTCGGGGTCATCGGTCGCTCGGGGGTGCAGGTGAGAATGCAGGCCTCGTCCAATCAGAACTCTGTGAAGAGCTGCAGCGTGCGACACGGAACCAAGATCGACATGGCCACCGCAGCCATGGACATGATGGAGCTAGATTGGTCCGACAGTGACTAGCACACACACACACATGCACAGAAAACACACATACAGAGGCCAAACTAGAGCGATTTTGACTTGTTAGCACATACAGTGTCGGAGCTACAGTATGTGCATTAGAATCTCCAGTTTGAAAAGAGCTGGTTTACACACATTTCTTTTGTTAATTCTTTTTTATTGAATGGATGAATTCTATACCCATGTGTACTGTGAAGTAGGAAGGAGCGAAAAGACAAGAAGAGGTTGTCCTGTCATGTTGTCAGAATGACTTCACCTGTGTAATTTAATGTGCTATTAAAACTGCTGCATAACATACTGTAGGAGGTACAAGTGTTACAAAATAACACACTTGAATGCCGCTCTAATGAGGCAGCACTGTCTGATTTGTTTGTTTTGTTGTTCTGCTTAAAAAGTATTTTGTAGTTTAGATTTGATTTGTTCAAAACAAGCTTTGACTTTATCGGTTCTAACTGTGATCTAGTGTGTGTATTTTCGGCATTTCTTTCTGTATATTTTATCATTTTTCAATAAAAAGAGAAGAAACTCAACCTTCCAGTCTGTGTGCATACGTTTTCAAAATTCTGAATGTGATAACGTGGTACACACCTACCTTGCCCAATAAAATAACATCCCTCTCAACTTGAATCTTGACCGCCTCAACTCCCTCTCACACACTGAGCAGCAGAGCCACTCCCGCCAGCACCCACTTGGCAGGCCTCTCCCTTGTTTTGAGGCTGAAAGTCCAAACATATGTGGGTCCTCTGATCTTGGTCTTGTAGAGCGGACACTCGTAGATATTCCTGGTCTCCTGGCGGTCATTGGGCACAGCTCGGACTGAGATGACGGGCATGGTCGGGGTAAGTTCCTTTAGACGGGCTTCAGCAATCACCCCAGCCTGAGTGTCCCACCGTGCACCTGTGAGAGGAGGACACAAGTGATGAGGACAGGACAATTTAAACATTACAGAAAGCTTTCACTCAAAATGTCCAAAGATAGGTATGTTGTTCAAGGATCAGTAACAGAAAAAATGTCCCATGTTGCCCCTTCAATAGAGAGGAAATGAAAGGCAGTGTTTGTCTACCTTCCATGTAAAGTCCATAGACGTATGCACCCTCCCTGGCAGGTTGATTGAACTCTTCCTTAAACTTCTTGGTTACATCCACCGTCAGGTTGACTTTATCCAGGGGCCACTCGTTCTTACGCGCCAGAGACTGCATCACCGCTGGAAAGCCGGAACAATACAAAAAAAAAATCAAAATGAATGGCGAGTAGAGAAAAGGATGATGGGAGAGTCGTGAATATATTTTAGTCACGCCTAAGGTAGCGCTCTTATCTGTGTGTTACCGGTGAGGAAGGACTGTGGGTTGAAAAGTCCAGACAGCCAGACCACACTAGGCAGAGACAAGTCCTGAGTCCAGCTGTCCAGCTCTTTACAACGCTGCAACACATCGTTATACCTGACACACACACACACACACACACACACACACACACACACACACACACACACACACACACACACACACACACACACACACACACACACACACACACACACACACACACACACACACACACACACACACACAGAGATTTCAGAGTAATGTCAGTGTTCTGGAAACTGAAAAAACACTGTGACAGAGACACACACACACACCATATAGCCAGGCTGTAGGTGGAGGGGTAGGCCAGCTTGGTCCAGGTATCGGGGACGTTGTCAAAGAACAGGGCTGATTGCAGCTTCTCCATCTCAGAGGAGATGGCCAGTTCCCCCTTTGAATACACACATTGAAGATAAGACACTAGTGCAATACAGCAGGATGGGTTCGTGCGTCAGACCAAGAGGGCTACACTGTACGCAAACATAGAAACACACACAAAGGTACAAAGCGTACCTTGAGTCCCAGGTCAAGCTCCTTGAGCGAGCGCCGTATCTCGGAGACGAGTGTGTTCATGCGCTCACACTCCTGGAAGCAGACCAGAATGTAAGGGGACCGTTCAGCTGTCTTCGAGGTGATGTCGGACATGTTGTACTCCTCTGGCAGCTTCTCCAGCACCTCATCTAAAATGGTTTTCACCTGAGGGAGAACAGTGCCGCCATTGTGAGAGGTTTTTTCGACAGAGCACAGTCACTTTAGCGTGACGCTCTCCTTCAACAGATCATCAGATGTAAGCCTGCAACCTCATCCAGTTTAGTCTTCCCTTTGTTTGGCACCTTGAAATATATGCATTGCATTAACTGTAATATTGTGCAAACTAAATGTTATGCTGATGTCAACACAGGCAGAACAGAAAATCTACCTATATCTTCCATTTATGATGTATACAAAAATGTATTAAAAAAACGTTTTTCTGTGCTCATGATATTTAGTGTTTTCATTATTTTCAATTTGTTTCACCTGTCATGTCATTATGCGAGTCATGTGATTGCCTCCCATTGGTTGTTCATAGTGTAAAGGCGCGGCCACACCCGTTTTGTTTGTTAAATGCCCTGATTAAGACCTGCAGTGGTTGAAACAAAGCGGCTCTTCGAATGATTTAGCTACTAGAATTAAGGCTTTTAAATAGTCCCTTCCTCTTGGTTCTAAGATTTTGGAGTGCCTGCCTTCCTGTTTATCTGTGAGTGTTGTGTTTGTATGGATTAGAAAAGTTGATGGCGTATTGGAAATGTAGGCGTAGCTACCTTCTCCTCCAGGGTCTGGGAGGCTCCCTCCCCCATCACGGCATCAGGAGACTGCAGCTCCAGCAGAGTGTGGAAAAGGTTATCCGACGTCACTGTCAAGAACTCAATTTCTGCGTTGGGGTGCAACCCGTAATGCACTGGGCTCTCGTGGGGCAGCATCTCATCTATGAAATCATGGTAGCCCTGGACATGTAGAAAAAGAAATGGTGAATGCCATCTATTATTGTCATTTTTTCATAACAAACGCCAATATATGTCAGTTGGTACTTTTTTACCATTTGTTTTAAGTGTTTTACAGTCAGACATTTAGTGGATGGACTCTCCTTGTGTACACTTTTGTTCAGACCAGTCAAATGTGAAATACGGTGAAAAGTGAAAAACTGTGTCAAGCTATCCATCTCTAGTTACCTGGTAGTCCAGGTTGGAGGGGACAACGAACCCAGGAGCCAAAGAAATCTTCCGGTCAAACTGTGAAAAAAACAACAGAGAGAATTTCATCTTGAGTTCTCTATCAGAGGCCAAAATGTTTAATTGTCCTAACCCAGGTAGCCAAAATGTCTGGGTCCAACGGTGGCCTAAATGTGGCACGTCTGCTTGCCAGACACTCTTTAGCTTGCATGTGCAATATCTGGCCCAATGAACTCGCCAAATTGCAGCTAAATGGAGCTGATATTGAGCCCAAAAATCATCTTTTGTTTGCACTCCAAAAACGCAGCTAAATTTGGCACATTTCTCATTAGGTCCCCTTGTGCTAGAACACAGCTGAGCATGCCGACACTCAACCCCAGTCAGACAGACATTCACTTTGTCTTTTCTCTCTCAAACAAAAGTACAAACCTGGTTGGGCTGCATATATTCTTCCAGGTATGTTCTGCAGAGCCGTCTGTCCCAGTCATCAGTGATGTGTCCTCCGTACATGATCTCCCCAAACAGATACCTCAGGTCCTCCCATGGCACCTTCATCATCATAATCATTATGGAAATCACTGCTATACAATCATCATCTCTTATCATCCTCATCGTGCTGTGGCACACACATGTCGCACTCACACGCACCAACAGCTCAACCCCACCTGTGCATTAGCCTCCAGGTAGTTATAGAGGACGTTAACTGATATCGTCAGGTCTCCAGTGTTGAAGGGATACTTTCTGTTCCAGCCCTGGGATCCAAACTTCCTCCTCTCTGCCACACAGGCGTGGAAGTAACACAGAGAGAAGAGGATGGTCTTAAACTCCTGCTCACGGCTGCACTGGTCCAGGATGTCCTAGAAAGAGACCAATGAGTTAATAAATAAACAAACAAACACTACTAGCACCACTGGACACTCACCTGGTCAAAGTTGTCCAGAGCAGCATGCAAATTGGCATGCATGCCCGTCGGAGGTTCATTGGTGATCTTGATAGCGTTTTCCAGGATACCCTGAGGAAAACATGGAACATCTGTATTTAATGCCACGACTTAACGAAGGGAAGAACTGTAGCGTCTACGTCAAAGACACCTGGGTGCCTGCATTCATTCTATGTATATATGCTCGATGCACTGATGACTTTACGGCATAGGCACACTGCATCTCTACCTGTGGAATAGTGTGTTCCTGGGGTGTCGACGCCGGCTCGGCGCTCATGAACACCCTGTAGTCCGGATTACTGCCCTCACAGCAGCGCTCCAGGAGCTTCTCAAGTGAACCCAGCCAGCGAGCAACCAGGTGGATGTTCTACAGGGAGGTGAGTAAAAACACGTCATCAAAATCAAGTGTAGTACGGTGACAGTGTGAACTTTGAAGCATGGATTATTTAGATCTTCAGCAATTCATTATCATTAAAAAGGGAGCATGATTCAGTCACATTTTTCTTTCCTAAGAAAAAACATTATTTCTATCTATCCAAATATTGCGTATAAGCTCCTCTCTCTTCCAGTCGGACCTGCAGAATAACCCAATGACCCTCCTTGGCAGCCATCTCCATGGCAACCTCAGCCACAGCTTCCTGGCCCTGGCCCAAGGACACGTTGTGAAGCTTCCCAAGGTCGATAGTGAAACCCAGCTTCCTCCCTGGGAACAGGAATGTGTTGATGTAGATTAAACCTCCCACTGAAATCCATCCATCCATCTAGCTAAGTGAGTCCACTCTGTGTACAGTACCCAGTGACTCCACATCTTTAAGTGGGTCCACTCCAGGGGACAGGATGAAGAACACGGGTGAGGCTGGACCACTTTCTCTGAAAGACTTGGCAAATTCAGTCTTTCGGCCCTCTGTATACTTCACGCCAAGTTTCTCCTCCACAAAGTTCCTACAGTATGCCAATAGGGAAGAGCAGCAATAGTCTGGGTTTGTGGAAAATCGATATAAAAGTTGATAATCTAAAAGGAAAAAAAAACAAACGTAACGTAAGAGGAGAAACAAATGTTCCTCACCTAAGAGCATAGGTCATTCGATCAGGTCTCAGGGCTCTCATCATGATGAGTTTCTGCAGGGAGCTTTTCCCTTTCCACTCCTGAGGAAACTTCTCTTTCTCGGGACACTCAGACTCCACCATCTTCTTCCAGCGCTTCGGAGAACCTTCAATGTCCCGATCCAGACCACGAAACTCGTCAGTGAAACTCATCACCTGGGCAACAGCAAGGCACAGCAGGTGGTGTTGGCACAAAATCATTTCTAACTTTGAGCCGGCAAAGAAATCCTGTGTGGACGTGTGTGTGTGTGCGTGCACCTTGATGGCGCTCCACGCTGAGTTGGAAAGAAAGTCGAGGGGGCTGACGTAGTGGTGGTCAATGTTAAAACGCAGCAGGAAGTCTAGCTCACGCACATCTATCTCTTGACTCATCAGGAGCAACTAAAAGAGAACGAAACACAGTCAGGGATGAAACACACTCTCTCTCTCTGACGCTGACGCAGACACATACACACCTGGAAGGCTAGCTGTGCAGTAAAGGTGAGCTTGTCTCCTTCAAATAGACCCCTGCTGATGTAGTTGAAGGTGGAGTAGGTAACGCAGTCTATGAGCATGTTTACTCTGCTCTTCACATCCTCACAAGCCTCCGCCATCGCCACCGCCTTGTGAAAAACCACGTTGAAGGCCTGAGAACAAGAGGGAGAAAGTGTATTACATAGTTGGTGATGCTCATTGCATAAATTCATCAACGATGAACGAATGTCGGCTTCTTAATAATTCAGTTTCTCAGTCGAGAGCCAGACCTTGAGGCTGAACTGGTACATGGGGTTGATCTTGTTGAGGTCGTTCATGATAAAGTAGAGCAGCGAAGCTCTGACAGCAACGGGACGATAGAGTTCTCTGGCTTCGTTTATCTTCACCTCGTTGACTTTAGCTTCCAGGACCTGAGAATGAGGGATGGAGGGAGAAGACAGGAGAAGACGAGATGGATCATGGGGAGAAATATGTTGAAATTATAAAGATGCAAAACAAGTGAACTTGCTTGTGAGGCTGTAACAACTAAGCACACACACATTCATCCCGTTACCTTCATCTCGATCTCGGCAGCAGTGTGCTTGGTGGTCTCAAGCTTCTCCACCAGCACGTTGTCACCCAGGAAGTTGCTCTCTGCAGCAGACAGCCTGGACAGCAGCTCGTCCTCCAGGAGCTTCAGCTCAATCTTGAACATGTTCTGCTGTTTGGTCAGTTCACTCTGCAGGGAGTTTACACAGACAGGTCGGGTCAATAACAGCAAAAACATCAACAGTACTGTAGGATGTGTTTTAATTTTGTAATAAAAACTGGTCATTGAAGCGGTAAAGTTATCCCACTGCTATCATAATACAATATATTGTAATGGGAAAACAGATTAACTGTGGATCATAATGTTTTACACCAATTTGCAATATCACAAAGGGAAAGAGGATCCTAATAACTAACTGACCCCACCTTAAACTGCTCGAGGTCGGGTCTTTCCTGATTCACCACCTGGGCCAGCAGCTGGTCCTCCAGACCGTCCCTGGTCACAGTAAAATTGATGAGCGTGGTCTGGGCTTGAATCTCTGGCTTGTAGTGAGGATTGGCCAACTTGGTATGGAGGATCAGTCTGAAGCCTGGGTGGAAGAAACACTCCTTGTCCCCAACCTTTATACAACTGTGAGAGAGCACAGGGAGGAAGTGTAAAACACGAGAGGAGAGTGGAGAGAACTGAGAGGAACAAATGTTCGTATGTTTTGTGCGTGTACGGTACACATGCTCACGCGTGTGTCCATACCTTCCCTTCTTGATGGTGTGTCGTCCCAGCAGAGGGTCAATAACAGGGTCGATGCTCTCCTCTAGGTTCTCTATGAGGACGGTGTCCCCTGCCACTACAGCCTGTTCTATCACATCTACATAGCTGGAACGACATTTAAACAATGAAAAAAAAAGGAAAACGGACATAAATAGCGTCTGTTCTCCCAGACAGAGAACATAAAAGTGCCGCTGAGAGCGAGAGCATCTGATATACAGCATCAACACAGGGTCTGTATTGAAAGCTTTTATCTCCACCCGAGGATGTAAGAGTGGAATTAGAAAACACTCACCCAATCTGCCCTAGACTGACAACCTTGAGGCCGCTGCCATGGCGACTCTTGATCCACTTGATGCCTTGCAGCTGAGGGTCAATGAGGAGAGGCCAGCGCTCACCTGAAGCGACACACACGTGATCCACACGTCGACAATCGACAATACCGAGCAAACCTAGCACTGCACGGTTTTATTGCCTGTGAGATAGGGACTATCATCACTATGGTGATGTGATATAGTGTTATAGTAGATGTATATTTACTGCCGCTACTCACAGTTTGTGAGGATGGTCGCATTCTGAGTTGACATTTTGTCTCCTGGTAAGCCTTCATTGTTCCACTGGGCCACCATCGCATCATCAGTCAGCATCAACACTGGATCTAAGCCTTCTGTCATGGGGATGGGCATCTGATGGAGAAATGAGAACGCTAAGAGGAGATGTGATCATGGGAATAAGCGGCATGGTGGTGCAGTGGTTAGCACCGTCACCGCTCGTCATCCCCGGTCTGGGCCTCTCCGTGAGAGGAAGGAGGGACAGATTTTCACATCATATGTCAAGGAGCCTATTTTCTCCTCTCCACTCCAATTTACTTGAGTTAATTGGGGGTTTTATGCTGAGAGGAAGGTACACGTTCCTCTCGCTCATCTGTTGAGAAAATGATATGTTCAGGGAATTTGTGATGTTTGAGAAATGCTAGTTCAGTCTTTCTGCTCACACAGGTTTTCTGGAGGGGGACTTTAATTCCCTGAGCTGCCCGACCCTTTAAGAAGAAGGAGTCGGTTCCCCTTTAAAATCTATTTGCGTGTGATTTCTCCTGCTGTAATATTAGTCAGTTCCAATTTTTACTTGTTTATCAGCTTTGCTAACAATATTTATGTTTGGATTATGCCTCTTGAGAGGCCACATTTGATTAACATCGTTTGTCAAAGCGCATTTGACCACCAATTGGCTCCACATGAGGGGGGATTAATGCCACCTGTTTTTATTAAGTGGCACTAATGCGAGCGATCCTCCCTGATTGGCCTCAGTCAGCAGGTGACAGGGTATAAAAGACCACGGAGGACAGCAAACTGGTTGGTCAGCTTCACTCTCCAGGAAAATGGAGGAAGGCCAGTGTTTTGTGTACTGGAAGGTTTTTCTTCTGCAACAATTGTGTGCAGAGAACTAGGGATGACGAGATGAAGCATTGACGCTTTCCAGGAAATTGGTTCACAGAAGCAGTATAACAGAGTGTAAGACAGGTGGATATATTACAGATGATTTAAACCACGTGATCTTGATGACGTCAATGGTGGACACAACCTCGATTCGCTCTTCGCAGAAAACTTCCTGGATAACTTGGTACAGCACGTAACATCATCACAGTGAACCCTGAGGCCCTGATCAGACACTGTGTGTTTGAGCAGCCTGGTGGCGGCTTTTTGTAATTCTTTCCGATGAGAGTGAAGGGGCGAAGCCTCAAGTACAACATCATATAAAGATAGCCTCATAACTTAGGAAATATGTATTCATTGTAAGATTGTACCTTCTGGCTGCGCAGGAAGGGCATCCAGAGGTTGTCCTGCAGCTCTCTCCGGTACTTCTTGGAGAAGGAGCCGGCATACGAGATGAAGGCTGCGGTTAGGAGGACGTCCCCACTGAGAGTTTCCTCCTGCTCATGGTACTGAGCCACTGAGTGGGCCCAGCGGACATTCTCACTCTGAAAAACAGCATACATGCAGTGAGACCCTATACAGGAAGCACCCCCCATTCCCAACATATTTAGTATACAACATACTGCACTAAAACAAAATGTTTTAATTCAACTTAAAGAAACACAAATCAAACTCAACTCCCATTGGTCGTTGCTGTGCCTAACCTCCAGTCCTTTCACCAGCCGGTTGGCTAGCTCTATTGTCTTGTTGGTGCGGTTGACCTCCTCCTGAAAGCGCAGTTTCTCTGATGTGGCTTTCTCAAAGGCTGATGTCAGAGTTTCCAGGTTACTGTCCAGCTCCTAAGGAAGAGAGAAAATATGACTTGTGGCCCTGGATGTCCCTTACTAAAATATTTCTAACGCTGTGTGCAAGCTGTAAATTACCAGACAATTTAACTAAAATAGTTGTGTGAAACACATTAACCTCTCTAGAATGCGCTTAGGAAGGTTCGCTATTACCGCTAGTTCAACAAGATAATAAAACATGTCCATGAGCAATCACAACTATAGAGAAGTTGCTGCAGGAGAAGGGGTGTTCGTGGGCCTTTAAAAGTCACTGCCACCAGTAGTAAAAACATGAAGAGCCAGTAGGATCTATGGAAGACACGGCAGTAAAATGATGGGGCTGGACATTTTTGCAAGAAGCAAACAAACAATTCTTGCTAAAAAGTAAATATGACAATCTGCAATCTATATTACTGCTACATATCTACTATATTTAAATATATGTAAAGACAGAAGACACAAAGAGAAAGAAAAAGAAAAAGAAAGGAACAAATATATATAAACAGACATACTGCGAGTTTCTTCCTGATGACCTCTAGTTTCTCAGCAGCCTCAGCCAGATCAGCATTGGCCTGAGACAAACACATCCTCTTCATCTCGACCTCACAGAATACCTGTGGACAAAACAAACACGCACACACAGACCAGTTTGACCCATTACATTTTGAGATATATTGCAATCAGTAAAATACCATGTAAGTTGTAAGACATGCAGACAAAACTATAACCATAAAACCACTTAATCTATATGATACAATATCATGTGCACACACTGTTAATTTGATATTCTGATATACAATATCACCACAAAGCGGAGAACTTTGTACTTACAAAAATCTACCCAGAGCAGCAATAGTTGGGGAAAGAGAAACATCAAATGATCAAACAACAGGAACAAAGTACTGTACAATGAAAAACATCACACACACACACACACCATTTTAGATCGTATGACGCTAAATATGACAGCTGACCATATGTGTACCTCGTGGAAGCGTATGATGTTGATCACCCAGGCACAGAGCCCCGCGGCAGCCGAGGATTTCTGTCGCACAAACTCGGGGTTGAACTCGGGGTCACTGAGGTGGTCGTCTCTCACACACCTCACCGTGGCCTCGGGGATGTGCTCTTTGTCAAAGTTCACCAGAGCCTGCAGGAAGTCGTCCACCTGCATGTGCAGGTGTGTGTGTGTGTGTGTGTGTGTGTGTGTGTGGATTACATAAAATGGTGTCACCTCCAGATCTCCATATATAATACTTTTTGCAGGCTTTTTGGATTCTAAATCATGAGCTGGAATTGAGAAGTGAAATAAAATAAAATACACAATTTGGCATCTGTCTAATATAATACAGTGTATATAAAACTGAAAAAGGGGTTTTTAGCAAAGTGCCTTACTGAGATTAAATATCTATTTTACAAGAGGCCAAGTTAGCAGCAGCACATAGAACATAAAACATAGTTGTTGTAAAACATTCAGTATAACACAGCCTTTTAGCAAAACAGACATTAAATCAGTAATCTAGGATCAACAAGACAGTCCATACATCATCACAAGAAATATGAAAACAGACACACAATAAAGGACGAGCAATAAAACGGCAATAAATCATTTCAAATGTGACACAATGTTATTTCAGCAGTAAGGGGAATATTTATTGTGATGGAATTGTTGGCTTTGTGGTTGCCAGCCATTAATCTAAAAAAGCACTAAACAAGACGTGGCTTTAAAATATCACCTTGCTCATGACCATCTTGGAAGCCTTCCAGCTGCGATCTTTGGGGATTCGGCCTTGGGGAGACAAGAGCACCAGAACAGCTGCGGAGACGCTGGTGACAATAGCTGGAGGGTTGGGGAACGTCCTCAGCTCTGTCAGGTTCAACTGAAGGAGAACACACACACACACACACACGCACACACACACACACAAACACTTGGATGGAGCCAACCTTGCAACACAATTTTTTTTGTATATTTCAATCGCTAACAAAGGGTTCATATAAAATGAATTCAATGAAATGGAATAAAACAAATAAAATGTAATCTGCCAGCAGGGAACCGTAACATGCATGCGAAGCTCCTCAAGAAGGCAACTCATTTGCATAATAATAATAATTCCTACAGTTTGAATTGGGTCTTTGCGGCCCGACGTTGTCGGTGCTGGGGCCCTAATAAATCAGCTGTGGTGACAGGATTCAGGTCTCTGTATATGTTATTTGTACACAAGTGATTTACTCTGTTTAGTGTATTGAGTGCTGTATTGGCTGCCTGTAGGGCCGGTTCAGCCTTGGCCAGGTCGTCCTCAGTCTCCTGCTGCTGTTTTGTCACTTTAGCTTGGATCGCTGCTACCTGAAGAAACAAAGCAAGGACACAAAAAAGTGGGAAGTCTTTACTGTGAACGGATTGTTGCAAGTTTGACTGATTTCTGTCCTTCAGCCCATGTCCTGTAAACTGAAGAAGAGGCATGAAATTAAACTCAAAAGGATTTTGCTGATCCAGGACTTCTATTTTTTACTTTTGCACAAGAAGACACACACACGCACACATTCTTACCCTTTGCTCCTCTGCATCCGCCACAGCTCTCTCTTGGTTGAGTCTGTCTGTCTGTTGTCCTATTTTAGCAATGAGAGCCTCGATGTCTGTGTTCCTCTGCCACAGCTCCACCTCCTGCACCGCTAGCTTGGCTTTCAGATCCTCTACCTGAGCAAGACAGACAGGAATAGAAAGGGGATTTAAAAAAAAACATGAAAATGTCAGGACAGATTGGGAGAATATATGGAGACAGACAAAGTAGATATATTGCCTGACCTGTGATGCAGTCGTCAGCAGTTTTTGTAGGCCGTTCTCTAAGCGCTCCATCTTCTGGGTCAGCTCTGTGCGTTTTTTCCCCAGCAGGTTGCCATACAGCTTCATAAACTCCAGGAAACTCTTCGGGGTGGTGTAGTTGAAGTGTTTCTCGTTCTGCTGGTACTTGACACTCACCTGTACGACCGAGAGATGATGTCAAGAGTAGGCGTCAGGAGTGGTCATCACCCATGGTGCTTTGCAACAACTCACCTCGTTGACACAGGTGTGAGCGTAGGAGATGAACTCACTGATAGATGCCCGCACATCTGGCTGCATAGGATAAACACGCACAGGCATTTGTGGAATTATTACACTGGCAGGCTTCGGTTAGAGTAACTAGATTTAAGATAGAAATAATAACATTAACAAATCTAATAATATTTAACTTTTGCTGTTACATTACATTTGATTATTCTTCATATTTATGGATACAACTGGCATATTATCTACATTTCCGCATCGTGTTTCTACTATTGAAGATGCCCGTTTCTATTCGTAAACTACCAAAGAGAAGGAGAAGAAGTTAATCTTTAAAGAAAGTGACTATAAATGCTGAGGTGAATGAGGTGACACCTCCAGTCCAGGTATCTTCTCAATGAAAGTAGAGCTGACAGACTGCAGGGCGAGCTGAGGCCAGGGGTGGAACCAGTCTATGGCTGTACAATTCACCAGAGCCGGGAACTTTCGTGCACGCGTTCGCAATGTGAACCCAACTGGGGAGAAACACAAGACCACCTGGAGGACAGAGAGGACAGAGAGGTTGGTGGCAGACATATTTTACAATCAATGATATGACAAAATGGGTTTAAATAATGCAGGTAATCATAGGACCCTTTTTAAACGATATCACACATAATAATGTTTCTGACCTTGAGCTGTCTTCGTATCCTCTCAATAAAGAAGCTCCAGCAGTTGTCTCTGCTATCTATGAGTCCTAATCCTCTCAGCTCCATCCGGATCGACGTCATAATCATATCCACCTCTTCATCGCTAAACAGGTCTGGAATATCCCCTAAATAACACGAACAATGCCGGCTCAATATGTGTATTTGACTACCTATCTCTCTGTCTGTCTGTAAGTCGATTATATTCTAATTTAAAGTGCATTTAAATCAGATTAAAGTGCTTCTATACCAGCCAGTGTAACCTGGGATTGAATCAGCATGATCCATGTACCACCACAGTAATGAAAAATAAAATGTACAGATACGTTTTGACGAGATCTCTCGTTCCACCACTTAGTTTTACGTGTACCTAACCTATGAACAATTCGTCTTCTCTGCTCTCAATTCAAAAAGCAATGTGAAAAATTAAATTTGTCTGATGAGGTTTTGCTTCTATATATACTTTCACACACTAAATCAGGAATCGTTGGTCAGTGTAGCAAAACCTGAGGCCAGCATATCGTTGATCAGCACCAGGAAGCGTTCATCTGGAATCTGGGCGTCTGTATGAAGGAACACTGTCCCGATGTTCTTCACCCCGACCTTTATATACAACGCTGCTATATCGCTCTGGAGGTGAGGGGGTTGCAGAAGAGGTACAAAAGATACGTTTGTATGGCATGCTACAGGTTCATCTGGCATTGAGTCACACAACAAACAGGGGAGTGACATTTTGTATCTATTGTGCGTGCATGTGTGAATGCATGTTCACCTTGAGGTCATTGATGCCGTAACCTTTACGCAGAGTGATCTGGAAAACCTCCAGCGAGCTGAGGAAGGCAGCCAACCGACACAAACTCTGCTTCCCACTGCCTCCAACCCCCACCAGCAGGGCGTTACCATAGGGGGCCTCCAGGATACGACTGATGCGACATCTGAGCACAAACACCAGAAGTAACAGTATGTGTATGCTCTGTGGTTTACGTATGTGCTCATGTGTGTAAATCCTCCCTTGTACATGTGAGCAGACAGTATGTGTACGACTGCAGTTTGCGTGTAAGTGTCTCTGTGTCTTACACATGCTGGATAGCTTCTTCAAACAGTACCAGGTCCATGACAGCGTGCAGCTCATTATAATGCTCCAAAGCATCCGCCAGCGTCTTCTGGAGTTTCTCCCAGTCTAATGCCTGTCAAGACGGGCAAATAAACAAACCTGGCTCTCTTGAGTAAGGGCAGCAGCGTCCAAGTAACTATGCGGTAACTTCCTGGTGCTTAATTAAATGAAGTTCTTATCGAGACTTGAGTCAAATTAACTTTCAATTCAAACCCCATACAGAGAAGAAAGGTAATTAGTTTGCTAATGACAGTGCATTCATCCTCATTTATTTTCTGACAGATTAGACATGACAGCAGGATTTGTGCCATAAGGTTTTTGAATATGTGAGCAACAGTTAATCTACATAATAAATTGATTAAAGTCAAAAACAATTAAACTCACCTATATTATTACCACAGTTGATAAAGACTAAATGGATGCTTAAAAGGGCCAACATGGAGTCCAAATCGTATCTAGCTTGTGTGTTTATGAATGCGTCGAACCTGGTGATAGCGAGGCTCTCCCACTCCCTGGGCAAAGTGGCAGTACACCAAAGGCTGGTGGATAAAGATGGACTCATCTATTCCCTGAAAAAAAATTGGCAGAAGCAGAGACATGAAAAATGCAAGAAAATAGAGAACATGCCACAACTAAACAGCCCTTCTATGGCGAGAAACAGAGCAATTATTTTTAACGATACAGTACTACTGCTCTACAGATTGCGTAGAAATATCAAATGTGTTGTTAGATTCTTGAATCTGCCACAAGGGGTTTCTGTGTGGATTGAAGAAGGACATTTATCGCCTAACATTGTATGTTTAAAGGTAATGACGGTCTGTATGTACTTGTTTCTTACCTCAAAATATCTCTTGCCAGTGTCCAGCAGGATTTTGTTGGAGAGTTCCACATCTTTTTCCTCCATTAGTTTGTCGGAGTAGACCCTGGAGCTCTCATGGAGCCACAGGTGAACCAGGTCCATGGGGTAACGGACACTCTCCGGCAGTGCAAACAGGATACCCTACACATCAACATGCACAGAATCAATAATCATGTGATTCAGATACACACATGTGACTTTTTTTTTACGCGCGTGTTACCTGGAAGATGTTAGACAGGTCTCGCAGGTTGAAGATGTAGTGGAAGCGTATCGCTGTAGGGAGGAAGTTCTGACTGATTTTCTTGTGCAGACAGATAGCTGCCTGGATAAGCAGAACCAAAAGATGGATAGATTTCAGAAACAGTTGGATAGATTTAGGAATGGACAAACAGACGGGCATTATTACTGCATGGATAGACAGATGGTAGACAGATGCCGCATTGATGCCGTAAGCTCACCTGCATGAGAGTTCCGACTGAGCGGGAGACACCGTAGCTGAATCCTCCCTGAAGGAAGTGAGCCGACAGGATGCTGGAAAAGATGGTGGCTAATGCGTCGGCACTTGGGAAATGTACCGCAAACACTGAGAAATGCCTCTGAAAAGATTAAAGAGAGATGTGAAAAATGCCATTAAGACGCTGAAGTGTGACTGACCTGATAGGCACAAAAAAAACACAAAAAGTATCTGTCAAACTACTATTAATCTGATCATTTAATCTTAGAATTAGCAATTAGCTTTCTAGGACATTCTAAATTTAATTTCACTTTTTGTTTGCTTGTTTCTAATTTCTTTGTAACTTAATTGCTTCTAGCTTTTACGCCTGATTAAATCCCTTCTGTTCTCATTTGCACCTTGATAAATTACTTTGTAAAAATGCTTAAAAAGCTAATTAAGTAAATTAATTGTAGTAGAAAGAGCAATGGTGATAATAGTTTCTGTACGTGTGTGTATATGTATGTGCCATATGCCTGTAAGCGTGACCGTCTATACCTGTAGTCTGGGGTTGATGGAGAAGCTTCCAGCTGTTGGGTTCATACAGGTGATATACTGGCAGTTATGTATTTCCTTCAGTACCAGTCGTTGCCTGTCATACCTACAAAGGTTTTGTCTACTTAGATTAAATTCAGTATATTCACCGCACAAAACATGTGTTCCAGATGTTGGTGTGTAATTGTTCTGTACATTAATGCAAAAGGAGATAATCGTGTGTATAGTGTCTCTGCTTTATTACCAGTGGTTGTAGTCGAGGTGCTGGCGTATGAGTGTGTGCGGCTGGACGGTCCCATAAACGTCCACCTCTGGCATGTTGAGGTCGTCTATGAAGTAGATGAGCCTCTTAGCGGTGGGAGGAGCAAATTTACGACCAGCTTTCTTCTCCAGGGGTTTCTCCAAGACACCTGAGGTCCATATATTGCAGAAGAAAGTTGATAAAAATGACAAGAAAAAAAACTGTGGGCGCCACAGTGCTCGCAGCAAATGAGGTGTAAGTTATGGATTTCAAAATGAAATCTGCACCAGGAAATAAAAAAGGCAATGAAAAACACAAGAGGAAATCAATTTCAAAGTTCAGTGAGTCAGAGTAAAAGCTTGTATTCTAATGAATGCTATGTATTTCCAGCAATATTAAAGGGCAAACGCATTGCAGTATGACAAGAGATGTCAATAACACTTTGATACAAGGGTCAGAATCTTATTTGTAGCCGAGATTTTCTCTTTGTTGAATCATTTGCTTAAATAGATAATAAATTCATTGTATACCATCTATTATGTATGATGCTTGCAGTGTTCCAGTATAGCTTTAAACTAGCACTGTTATACCTTGCAAAAGCCCTACTGTGCCAGAAAATGATTAGAATGTATTTATTCTTAGTCAGCACAAATCCCCCCCAAAGTGTTTATACTCATTCCTGTGATTCTTACGCTGCAGCATGGCTGATGTGGTGTAGTAGTTGAAGGGGACTTTAGCCACCATGAAGTCCTCCTTCTGCTTGCTGACTTTATCAGACACCAGGATGGTCTTGCCCACTCCGGCGTTGCCCACCAACATGATCGGCTTTCCTCTCAGGAGCAGCAGGTCCATGAAGTAGGTCAGACAAATGGTTTCTGAGGTGTGAACCAAAACAGTCTGAAACACACAACGCATGACCTGACTGTAAGGGCCTGTTTACAATGTTGCCAGTAATGAGTGGAAACATGACGTACACCACCACACACATCATTACCTGTAATGGTACATCAGGCTCCAGCTCAAACGGCTCCACCTTCTCGCTCCAGGGAATAAACTTCTTTGTCTCTGAGTCAATGAAATAGTCAAAGACGGTGCCCTGGGAAGGAAACTTCACCGCTCTCATCTCTTTCGACCACCAGCGGCTGAATTCGGCACGATAGTCATTCAGCTGGACCATTTTTGGGGAAAACACAATATCACAATGTAACATAGCAATCTAAGTTGTCTCGTTTGTAAAACACTGCATTAACAAAAAAGGAGTTAGCCCATCAAGCAAACAATTAGTCACCACACACATGATCCTGGAAGAGAGCCCCTCCAAAGGCCCAGACACAGGCGAAAACAAAGTAGATCTCGTAAAGTTCTCGGGGAGAGTCAGCAGGAGTGTTGTCCTCAGTCAGCAGGCAGTCCAACAAGGAACACAGTGTCTGATTGACCAAAACACATACATGTAACATCTGATTGGACAGTACAAAGAGACACATTGTTCTTTTTGATAATATGCAAAAACACAACATAGAAATTCAACATCTGTACAGGATGTGTGACACGTTGACTAAGACTTTTTGGCCTGTAGATGAGATACACAATGAGCATGTTGTGTGCTCTCACCTGCACCATGCTGTTCTCTGGTATGGGAGTGATGGTTTTCAGGTTGCAGCGGACCTGTTCCAGGCAGTACGGCACATACTTGTCAAACAGAATAGTGAGGTTGGCTCGCTCCGATTGGGCCAGTCGGGTGTCTATCCAGCTCGTCACATAGCTGGGAATCACAGTTAAGACAGCACCGCTAAACAACCGTCCATGATTTCACAGGCGTGTTTGTGCTTGTGTTTGTCTTACGAGCTCCAGCCAAGGTCCTGTGGGTTGACATAGAGTATCCCGGCCCTAGACACAGTAGCTGGAGTAGCAGCCTTCAGATGAGAGATCTCAAAAAGTAGACGCATGGAGGAGGACAAGCTGATCCTCTCGTTGCTGGCAAGCGTCAGGACCTGGACAGAGTAGAAGATTTGTGGTACAGCAGCAGCAAGGGACTGGCACATACAAAAATGTATGTTCAAATTTGAGTTTGTGCTTTGGGTCAGTTGATGAAACCCTCGGGTGAAGGAGAACATCCATCATTAGAAGAATGGAAACAATCAGAGATGCACTCTGACCTTATTGTCGTCCATAACTGTGTTGAGTGATTCGATCCACATAGGGTCAATATCTCCATCCAGAACAATCCATTTGGGTCCATCATGACCCACTGAGGTCAGCTCCCTCATGGTAGAGGAGAAGAGACCTAAAGTGAAGTAAAGAGTAAAACATACAGTGGCATATCGTTACCATCACCACACCATCACTGGAGGAAAAACAATGTCCCATACTATCACTTAATTTTGCACTAAAGCAAACTCATGTCAAATTATTCCATACTAAAACTATTCAGATAAGAGCTAACTCTGAATCACAAAAAGTACTCTTTTCTAATTCTAATTAATTTCTAATTAATTCTGCGAAGAGGCTGGGGAATAAATGATGGTCTTGGCACCAAAATAACTCCTGCTCGACAGTGATCCACAATATGGAGTAAACACTGGTTCCCTCGATCATCATTTACAGTTTATTAAATTTCTTGTAAAATCCTCAAGTTCCTCACCATCTTTCCACTCTCTGGTAGCAGGGTGCAGGTATCCAAACAACTCATCTGTAGTCACAGCTTTAGGGTTTATATCATTCCACACGGGCTTCATTTTCATGTTTGCATAGGTTCTATGGAGAGTCTTCAAGATCTGATGAATAAACATGATAAATAGAAGACACACTGCTCTCTTTTCACAGAAGCAAATCCCTTATCATCACTCTACTAGATAGACAGCATATAAGAAAACAATAGAATAAACTCTTCCTTGAATGTAGCATATCGTATACAGAAGTTTACCTGGCTCTTTCCAGTTCCTGGTCCTCCTACTACAAACACAGAGTGTCTGACTGCCAGCAGCTCTTCCAGCTGGGTCACCTGTAGACACACAAGCATTGAATCACACTGGATATTTGATCAATACTATGAATGACTAATTTAAAGTTACTGTGAGGAACTTCTAACTGGTTATGAAACAGTCTCAATTTAATACTGATGCCTCTATATGACCTACACAAGCAGACGAGACCAACAGCGAGCAGATTGGCTGGTTATTCTTAAAGCTTGTCATTGTGTGTAAGGTATCTTAGTGGCCTCTGGCGCTCGGTAACACTACCGCTTTTATCCACAGGCACCGCCAAAATCACCACAAAATTAAAGTTCCTCATAGTAGCTTTTCTTTATTTCTCACAATTACAGACCGATGAGTGTGTCTTCATTCATGTTCTCAAAGGAATGAAATATATTGTGCATCAAGACTTGCAATTCAGAACTACTGTAAAGTATATAAATAAACACAATGATTAATGTGCCTTTTCTTTTTCAGCAAAGAAACCCACGCCAAAATCTCTTGGTACCGTGACTGAAAAAGAGGCATTTTAATTGCTCACAGAGCAGAGCAGCACGTATGAGGCACCTTCAGTATAAAGTTCTCCTCAGGCTGCAGGCGCAGTTCACTGACTGACTGCCGAACAGCGTTCTCCAGCTCAGGGTCTCTCTTCCTGGGGACGTCCAGCTGAGGAAACAGGTCACTGATGAGCCCGAGGAATATCGGCACGTCGCTGGTCACTATCTTAGGCAGGTTGAAGTCCCTCAGTGCCCGCATCAGCACCTGGGCAGGAAAGGACATTTCGAATGCCACGATGCAAATGCACTTACAAGGTATATAATTTGTACACAATTGTTCTTCACTATACCTGTTCCTCAGGTCTGCTCCGGTCCTCTCTCTTCAGAGATCCAGCCACAACCAGGACTGATTTGATAGCCCTCAAACCCCAATCATAATGATCCTAACGGTTAAAGGGAATGAACAGTTCAAGCAATGAAAGCAAGGACTATATTTCTTCATTCGGGCGTTTTTGTCTTCCAATACAGTAGAAGTATTGTAGCAGCCCAGCAGCATTTTAATCCATCACAATGTGCCAAATTAAGACAATAAGACAAAACATATTGAGTGAAAATAAGACGAGTTGACTTGTTAACATATGTTCACCATGTGCAAAAGAGTATAGTGAAATAAATGGGCTGTGATGATTAACAACTTTTTATAAGCTTAAAATAGAGACCCCAGAGATTTTGGAACTGTAGGTGTTGCATACTAAATGTTCACAGTATTTGCCATGACGGTTGGCAAGAGTGCCTGTACTAACATTTGAATTCATTTTATATCCATATTAGCCTTCTAAATAGTGTCCATCCTGTAAGAGCAAAAGGAATAGTTAGAGCATATGCGGTGTAAATGAAGTAGAAAGTGGCATTATGTACCTGCTTGGACAGCAGCTCCTTACAAAGAGTGTAGAGACTAATGAACTTGCGTGCCAGCAGACGAGCGTCTATGAAGCCTTCTGCCACCAACATGATCTCACAGATCAGCTCAAAGTCCGGGATCACCATGGCACAGGGCCTGAACAGTAAGCAAACCCTCTCTTAATTATTCATCTTTGGTATTTGTTAACTCTTCCACTTAAAATCTCTTCTTTTCTTTCCCTCAGTTTATATCAGACCTGAATAGAGCCTTGAGGTTCTCGGGCAGCTCAGCCCTGCCAGCGTAACCCGGGTTCAGAGTGATGAAGATCCCCACCGTTGGCTTCAGCTCAATCTCCTCTCCCAAAAAATGGAACCTACACACACAGGACCAAGTACAGATGACTAAACAGGTCCGTAGAGAAATCTCAGCCTGGATTAGCAGACAAATGAGTTAATAAATAGATGGATTGTTTATAAAGCACGTCATTATTTCCACATGTACCTTTGCTTCTTGTTACGTACAGCATCCTGTATAGTCTTGACCTGCACAGCTACCACTGACAGCACTTCCACTGAGATCCTGTTGAACTCATCAAAGCACCCCCACACCCCTGTCTGAGCCAGACCTTTATAGATGTTACCTATGGACTGAAGACATGTGACAGAGACAGAGGGGGTAAGCTCAAGGGTGTAATGCACATAAACGACAATATTATTGCAGTAAATATGACATAAACGGACACCACGGAGAACATCT
Organism: Pholis gunnellus; assembly: GCF_910591455.1. Taxonomy (NCBI): domain Eukaryota; kingdom Metazoa; phylum Chordata; class Actinopteri; order Perciformes; family Pholidae; genus Pholis; species Pholis gunnellus. Next base: position 13,489,230 of record NC_136541.1, read on the forward strand.
GTTCTGTCAGTGCTACCTTGTAGTCCATCTGTTCGGAGCAGTTGAACACATATACCATGATGCCCAGGGAGCGTCCAAGGTCTTTGGTAGTCTCTGTCTTACCGGTGCCAGCTGGGCCTGAAGGTGCACCACTCATAGTCAGATGGAGGGACTGGGTCAGCGTTATGTAACATCTGTAAGAAAAAGCGAGGAAGTCATGTGGCTTAGGCTCTAGTCGTTTGTCGACACCTAGTAGTTGTTTGACATTCTACACAGGATCAATTATCTTCACATTTGTTCACATTCTATGTGTCGTTTTTTGTCATATGGATCGTCTATACATAGTATGCATACCTGTCAGTGAGTGGAGTGATGACCAGTCTGTTAGTGTTCCCCAGGTATTCATAGCTGAACTGAAACTGGGCGTCACAGATGTTGACGTAACAGTGTCTGGTGTCGTCATTCCAGCAGTGGCGTAACTGGGAGAGCCATGCAAAGGCCTGGCCTGTTGTCACCTAAGAGACACATACTGTAAAACCAACAGGAAGGGATAATTCACCAGCTGTATGCTTCAGCATTACCTTCTGAGTTATGAGATTGGCTACCACGTCGCGAGCATGGACATCAATGGTGCAGACAGTCATGACTTTCTGTCTGTCTCCGGGAGTTAAATCTCCAAGCAGCATGTGGATCAGTGAGTTCAGCTGTGTGATCTTGGAAAGAAAACAGAATTCATCACTGAACAAAACAACCAGGGTGTTCACACACCATCCTCACAATATGTGATCCACACTTTGGATTCATGGCGCTACCTGTTTCCTGTTGTAGTCTTTGAGAGCTGTCTCAAATCCCTCCTCCACCCTCTCAAAGGCAATGCCCACATCTGTGGCCCACCACACCTGACTACCAGTCAACCCCACCTGCGGATATGCAAAAACAGATGGTAGACAACAGGTCATTTGTGGAGTTCATAAAGTTGAAGCCATAATCCCACAGACTGTACATGATCATACCTGTGCAGGGTAGTCAAACAGCCACTGGTCTCGTGGTTTGTCCTCATAGGCGGCTACGGCCTCCTGGATCTCTTTTCGGACTGTGCAACGCATGGTGCTCTCTAAGGCACTCAACCAACACTCTGCCTGAAGAAAGACACCACATCTTGAAGCATGGCAACTGTACACACATACAATTATATACACACATGTACGAAATCAAACAATACAGAGAAAGCTTTTAAATACAGCAAGACCATGGTAATGTGATTAATGAATACCGCAGTGTAACTGTACTTGTATTTGCACACAGAGAAATCAGATTTTTTTTTTTTTTTGTCATACCTGTCCTTCACAAACACATGGCTCAGAGAATGAAACGTATTCGCCCTCTCGGCTGTACATCCCTATAGCAACTGCCTCCCCATCGTCCTCCCCTCCTCCACCTCTGTCTGAGTCCGTGAAGCGAAGATCTGCTATGTTGTCAAACAGCTTCAGCAAATGTCTGGTCACCTGGAAAAAAACACACACATATAATCCCATTTACACTTTAACGGTTATGTTGTTTACAGAGCGTAATCTCTCGACTGGAATTTAAAGTAAATGAAAAAAGAAAATTGTCTCTCGTTCTTATCTTTATTAACATTCTCCGCTCCACGAGACACTAACACACATACAGTGAAGTGATAACTACAATATGCTGACTATCTCTCTATATGTTCTCTCTCGGAAAACATAATCAAATTGAAATCCGTCACCTGTTTGGGCTGTGTTCCCTTGGAGACAATCTCCAGCAGGTCTGAGGCAGAGACAAAGTAAAACCTGGGGAATGTGAGTCTCTTGGTCTCGAGGTACTCGGCCAGGGCCTTCTCGCACACAGACAGCCTCTGCTGCAAGGTCTCCAGGTTGTCCAGGAAGCCAGGCCGGTTGGTCACCGCCACCACATTGTTGTTCTGCACCACCTCAGTCATCAAGCTCTGGTAGTAAAAGTAGGAGTAAAATCACACAACATAACGATACAGTGAGGTGGACGCATGTAGGCTGGTGCTCTTGTGTACTATGTGTTACCTGGAAGTCAGTGTGAATTCCCTGGAAGCGCTCTGCATCGTTGGCCAGCTGGCAGCGGATGTCGTGGCTGTTGGTGAAGATGCTGTTGAGGTGGGCCCAGGTCCTCTGGACAGACATCCAGGAGGAGATGACCAGGTCAGCCACCATCAGCTTCCTCTGCCATCCGCTCACCTCCGCCTGGAAATACTCGACGTACTTACTCATCAGGATGTTCTGCAGCTGCACCTGAAGAGAGATAAACGGAGTAGCTTTAGATGATGATCTGTAAGAACCCTCTTTAATGTATGTTTAGATAAATGAAACTATTATGAACCCTTCAATCTGTTTCTGTTTCGAATAGTTGCCTCCTTAATGTCATGGAGACAGACTGACATAAAAGCACAGTTCAGTGTTAAAAAGCTGAAATAATACATTACTGTAATCTACTAGATATCGTTCAGATAAACTCAGTTTAGTTTTTAGGCTCACCTGGTTGTCCTCCAGTGTTTCTATCAGATTCTCATCGGCTTTGAGCAGAGGGGTTCCTGTGCTGGTGTGAGTCTCATATGACAACGACATAACACTCCACGTCTGGGTTATCTCTGCCAGCACCTAAGTAAATAAAAGGAAACATTTCCTTACATGTGACATTTGTCTTTTGAAGACGAGGAAAAACATAGAAATCAAAACTTGTCATGATGTTTTGTATCTTATTGCTGCATAACTATTTGTGATTTCATCCTTCTTGTCTACTTTTTAAGCATATGGTAAAAGTTTATTTTTTTGGGACAGTGTTTGTCAGGAATATATACAGGACACTATTCTACAACCGGTTAGTTGTTATGATACCTACTTTCTCTATGGCCATTTCTTTTACAGCCTTGTCCACTATGTTTTTGACCTCATCCTCCACACGGTGAAGCTGTAATTCCAAAAGGTCCCCCAGGGTGGTGCCCTCTCCCATCACAAACCTGACCTGTGGACCAGAAGGAATACAGGGCAACCATGAGTGTGATCACATTTCAGATCGGGATAATTGGGTTCACTGAACTGTGCTTGTCATTATAGGCCTGGACATGAGCTGGCAGGACGGTTGGGTGAAGACTAGTCCAAAGAAGATCAGAACTGATCTCTATAGAGTGGCAAGTATCGTATCGCATGAGCATTGATGAAACATTATTGAATCAGATGGTATGAGACAGGCAGCTGAGATAGTCTCATACCCGGGTGGTGTTCATAAGCTGTTGCCAGTGTCTTTCTCTGACAGCGGAGTTTTGCAGCTCGTTGACGGCTCTTAGAGAGGTCAACAAGTTCTTCACAGTCGACTCTAGGCCCATGTAGACGTCCCACACCCGGACCTCCTTATCCAGCATCTTCATCTCCTGCAACGTGCAATAGAGGTAGTCATGAAGTATGAAAGAAATTCACTTTTTTTTACTCAACCCTGGCAAAAATGAAACATTTTAATTTTTGGCCATGGGAGCTTGTCATACTTTGGCGAATCTCCTGAGCTCCATGTCCATCTGCTCAACATTGATCTCTTTCCACGGAGTCTTGGTCCAATCCTCTATACTGGTCTGGCAAGGGGAGGAGAACGGAAGCATTCAAGATGTGATTCTGGAATGCTTTTTCTCCTACAGTCTTAAAGGTCATCAATAGGTATGCTATGGTGTGGAAACTCGCAGTCAAACGCTGGGACCCTCACTATGCGGACCCTTCTGTATGTACATAGCTACGAAATCAAAATGTGCCGATTGACATTTACCTTCACAAAGATGATCATGTCCCAGACTGCTTTGACCAGTATGATGTCAGAGCGACACTGGCGCAGTTGCTTGTAGTCTGGGAAACTGACCTCAAACAGATCAGCCGTGTCCTGCAGCCTCTTCATTTCTGCCTCCATCACTGCTACCCCTCGATTAGACTGGAGACGTTTTGAATTATGTTTTTATTATACACTGTAAGGCACTGCTTTGCAAAGCGCGACTGTTAAACCTTTCTTTATGAATAGGTGGGTAAAAGTCTCCCAGTGCTCACCTTGTCAATCAGTTTATAATGCTTCTCCACATTGGTCTTAAAGATTGGATCGATACGAAACTGTTCCCTGAACTCATGCTGCTTGACCTAAAATATGAAAAAAAACCTGCACATTCAGAATTCTTTGAAGCTGCAGGTACTCTGCATATCTGTCTCCATCTCTCCATCTATAACTGTGCACACGGGGGGGGGGGGGGGGGGGGGCAGTCATATATAATGCAGGAAAGAAAGTGAGACGATTTCAGATATTGAGCTCTCTGTAAGAGGTTGACATCCTACCCCGCACACACACACAGCCTCACCTCAAACCGGACACATTTCCTGCGTATAACCGAAACTTCATTTGATTGTAGTGGCGCCACTTCATGTTTGACTGTGAATGCAATTTTTATCAGACTCTTCCACTTCTCTGGCAGCTCCTGTGATTTGTGGTAATAGAGGGTAGAATGTAATGTAATGATAAATGTATACATCTACCAGCACTAATAGAAATGTGTGCAATTTGCGCATTGGTTCACACTTCTAGCTGTGTGTAGACGCTCTCTGGCAGCTGCTGTTCGTAGGTCTTGAGGAGCTCAGCAGTAGACTGGAGAGGTTTGAAGTGCTGCTCGTTGCTGATCTGCCGGTCTCGTATGGCCATGAGGTGTCCCATAATGTCCACAAGGGCGGCATAGTCGCCATCTGACACCTTGTTAGAAAGACCGTGGGCCGTGTCCTGGACAAAAGACGATAATTCTCTCACGCTGCAGGAAAGAGAGGAAGGAGGAAAATAAGTAACTTCAATGAAGATTTGAAGTAAAAAGAATCTCTTGCAGTAACTACTACATCCCCTTAGTTAAACAGTTTTAACAGATTGCTTTAAGTACTTTTTTTGCCATTGTGGGTCATAGATCACAACCAGAAAACAGTTGTGCAAGCAGAGTTCATTTAAAATGTTTTTAAACACACAATAATTTGCTGCTCGATATTCTATATTTTCAGGTAATTTTTATCTTTTTTTTGCGTGTTTGCATGCGTGTCTAACCTCTGGTTCACGTGGTTGAGCAGGTGCTCCTTGAACATCCAGCTCCACCTCTTGATGACATTCATCAGTGTGTGCTTGAAGGGTCTGATGTCTAGCTGTAGCCAGCCACAAAACACCTTCCTGTCCTCCATCTTGCTCACTCGCACATACAGAGACTCAAACAGGTTGATCTGGAATGAAGAATGATGCAGTGACTCACGGACATGGATCACAGAGGAAAAGACCGGAGACGATTGGTTGCACTGACCGGCTCCATAAAAACACTAAACTGTGGTCAAGTCAGTCTCGGTGTATGTGAAGCACACCTGTTCTTTGAAGTTGTCCAGGGTGGGTGGGTTCTTTTTCAGCTCGTAGTCGGCATACAACTCGGCTTCCTCTGTACTTAACACGTGGCCGTACAGCAGGAACTGCCTCATAAATTCAGACCTGTGAAAGTTGACGTGAAAAGGAGGAATTCTTTCCTTTAGCAAATATCCATATTGAGGATATTTATAATTTGTTAAGTGAATGGAATTATGTACAAGAACTTTTATTTGTGTTTTTTTCAGCTATAAAGCAATTTGATAAAAGTATAAAAAGAAAATGACAGAGAGCCATACACTTCTGACCTGTCATCAGTCCAGAGGTAGCGGTAGCTGGCAAACGATCCCTGATATTCTCTGACCTGAAAAGCAACACAATCTTTACAGCTGTAAGCATCATATAGCAGCTTCCATGAGTGGACATTACACTCACCTTAGCGATAGCTGCGCGTGTCCGTGAGCGGATAACATGGCACATCTCGGACAAATCCTCCATTTCATTTATGTCGCACTACAAGATAAAGAAACGAGGTAGCATGTGACAAGGGCCTGTGTGGGGGCAGATACATTTCTGCGTATAAACCTATAATCTAATCTGTACAGCACCTGATAGTTATCCAGTTGTTTATGCTTTGCCACTCTGGGAATAAAGGACGCCATGTTGGTGATGTTGGCTACCATCTTATCCACAACATCATAGAAGTTACCACTGTGGCTGAAGTCCAACGAGGGGTCAAAAGTCATCTCGTTGCTGTGGAGCACCAGCTGGACCTCAAACAGCGGTGAAATGCGCTGGGCTGCATCTGTGTTGTCCATGTGGTACTGCAGCGAGCAGCGCACCGCACTCGAGAAGCCTGTCAGGATCATGCGGTCCACATAGTCAGTGTAGGCCCGCCACTCACTGCCGTCCAGGTCTGTAACACCGAGCAGAGACTGGCTTTCCTGGAGCACAGTGGCAAAAGGGATGCATTAGAGGAAAGGAAAAAAAATATGATAATTATATATATGAATACAAGAATGAGCTGTAGTGCATAAGTCCTTCTCTCCAGCACTAAGAGTAAGGTGGATATACCTGCAGCAGTTTGTGTATTTCCTCCCCTGTACTAGTGATGAGCGTATGCTGTTTGGAAACACTCTCATCAATGTCAGAGAAGATGAGGAGAGTAGAACCACGGCTCTTTCTGGTGATGAAGGCACGATGACTGAATTTCCCCATAAGGGCCTGGACGGCCTCCACGTTAGCTTTGCTCTTCTGGACACGACTAGAAATGCTCTGGGGATAGCAAAAGAGAGAAACTGTTACAACCAGTAATTATAATCCCATCAGTTGACAGCTGCATGTTGCTTTCTGTTTGCTATGATTGAGGAAAGCTGGCTTGGATCACATCAGGAGAGTGCCAAGAGTCATTCTACATTGGCAGGCAACAGTTTCACCGCAGGTGTTGGTACTGCTATTGAACACTCTCTCAAATAAACCAAAACATTTCATATTCCAGCACAAAATGCAACTGGGACAGGATCTTTTCTCTAAATACATCAGAATGTTGTGAATATGCTGCAAAATAGCGTGAACATGAGCACTGAAGAAAAGCATTACACGTTTCACCTTTTGTTATTTGACAATGCAGTGAAAAGATCTCCTTAAAATACACAAGAAATGTTCAGTACCTTGACCAGGTCCCGTGTGCTCTGGATGTAGTCCCATAGGTCGTCCTGAGCCCAGCTCAGCTCCCGGAGGGCCGGATCCAGCTGTCGCTTCGTCCCATCCATCTCATCTTTCACCAATCCCAGCTCTACAGCCAGGATGGTGCTGTGGAGCTGGTTGTACCATTGGGTCACCAAGGTCAGTGTCTGTGTGTACTAGAGGATACGTTGCATTGTTAACACTTAAACTCTGGTCATTTTCAACATACAGTGTGTATCACAGGTCAAGTTTGACGCTATATCCAAATGCAACACCTGAAGCTTAGCTACCCACCATGTAGAGCCTCTCCCGTTTGGAGTAGAGCTGGAGAGCTGCTTTGGGAATGTTCTGGTTCTTCGGCATGCCCAGATACTTCACCTCCCTGAGCACTGATGTCAACTGGGGACAGGCACAGAGAGACAGGGAGGAGCATTTGAGTAATCCAAAGTGCAGTGAATTGTTTTGTTTCCTTATAACGTGGCAGCCACAAGCTGAATAGATAGGATCAGCATCTGAAAGTGGCAATCTCATTAACATTGAAACAAAGTGCACACACACACACACACACACACACACACACACACACACACACACACACACACACACACATAGTCAGTTCAATATCTGATGCTCGTAGTACATCAGATACATTGCAATCCCTGGATTATAGTGCCTGATTTTGATGTTGCTGGTTATTTATATTCATTGCTGCTGAACTTTCTCTTGTTCCTTTGATTTGATGTTGAGTGCGTTTTGTGATTTTCCTTGTCTGTTCATATACTGTGGTTATGGCTGCTAATGCAAAATAGTTCCTCAGTTTATTGTAAACAAACCACTGTAGCAACTGGATGCTGACAAAAGAAATGCAACAAATGTAAAAGCTTTCATGAATTATATATCTTATCATTTTGTAGTAATCAGTGATAAGTTGCAGCAAAAAAAAATCATATTTGATGTACATATTTAAATGATTTAATGGTGGAATGACTTGTATAGTCGAACCTCTATCATACATTTTCCACTATACTGTAGTTCATTGTATGCAACATAATTAGATTAAAACAATAATTTGTACTCTGATTATTATTTGAATACGTCTCTTGGTGATTGCATCGTCCATGTTCTTACTGCAGGACTGAAGTTGACCTGGAACAGGCCTGTGTCTGTGTCCAGTGTGAGCAGTGGTTCCTTTAGGTGGGTTTGACAGATGTCCTCCAGGCCCTCAGTCCACTCAGAGAACAGCTCCTCATCAAACCGGTCTAGAACCTCCAGAACACGCTCACACTTTTGGAGGACATCGTCTGCTTCAGCAGAGCCCAGGGGCCTGGAAGGGAGAGAGGGAGGAAGGGAGGAAAAAAAGCCAGCTTCTTATATACAGTGTATCGTTTACGAGGAGCTCGCCTGGACGTAGAGTTGTTTAAAAAGCCATTTTTGTGCTTGAGAGAGAGAGAGAGGGGATGACATGCAGCAAAGGGTCCTCCGCTGTGGTAAGAACTTGGCCTTAATGGCACTTGTTCTTCTTCCTGGAGCTACCACGGCGCCCCATGGCGTTTTATCAGTGCAAATTATATTAAAATCAACAACAGATCTGCTGCATGACAGTTGTTGCGTGAGATAATTATGTCTGTGTGTGATAAGTGTGGCTGGTCCGTACACATGGGCCAGCTGGCAGAGGTTGCTCCGATTGGAGAGGATGCGATTCCGAAGCTCCTGCGACCATTTGAGGTTTCCGGCCACTGACGGCATATTCTTCCCCAGGACAGTACAGCCGGACCGCAGCTGAAACACAAAGGTTGAATTAACTTGGCTGATGACAGAGTCATGTTCATCACTTTTAAGTTAATACGTTTTCCAAAGACGTTCGTAGCACACGTGACACACAAGTGCGTCAGCATTCAGATTTCTAAGCCATTGAGAATATTTATTTCTGCTCTGTCTCTTACCCCGTCTCTGTGTTGATCATGTATAAACTGACAGCGGTCTACTTCCTGGTTGAACATGTCCAACAACACGTTGTAGTTAGGAGAGAACAGCTGGTGGATCATAGGCCTCTCGAGCAGGGTGCTGAAAATCTTCAACAACTAGATGGGACACAAAAACACCGCAGTTCATCTTAGACATTGAGGTAATATGATGTCCAATAATATAGTTCTGATTTACTTTAGTGAGTCCCTGGATTTGAATCTAAGCCACCAACAAGTTGAAATTCCAAAAGTGTAACTGATCAACACCTCTTATCCCGAATGGCATGGAATCACTAAATCACAGTAACGGGATTGTTTCAGGGGACATGGTGTAAAAGACAAACCTTAAAGGTTGACTTCAGGTTTTTGGAGTGCTGGAAGGCCAGGTTGAGGACAGTCCCCAGCCTCTGGTCAAAATCTCTGTTCTGCTCGATGAAACGCTTGTAGTGGTGCACAAAATCCTGGACACAAGAGGGCATTAGACAGGAGATTATGGATTTTGTCAGTCCCTTTCCCGGATAAAAAACTGTGAGTCCACTTATATTATTATAGGCAATGTTTATTCCATTACATTTTCATGCTGTATTTTATGTTCTCCTTAGCTGAGTTGATCAGTATTGGCTGGAATAACACACACTTGCAAAAAGTAAATTACAACACAGATCAATTTCTGATTCAGTTCCAGTTTTAATTGGCTGAGTCACACTGGAAGCTGTTGAAAAATAGCTGTAAAATATCCAGTAAATTAAATGAAATTGATGCACTGACTGATAATTACTGCTGTCGCCGATTCTTGCGTGTTGCTTAGCAACTTCTTTGCTTTGCTAGTTTTCAATTACTGTACCGCGGGGCGGAAAAATAACATCTAATTACGAGTTATTTCGTGTTATTCGGCTGTGCCTGCCAATGCCACTTATAAATGGCTTTGAATCACACCCCTTTGGGTTTATTGATGACATAGCAGTGCAACAAACAGTTTCACCACAGTGTAGGCCTCACATCGTCGGCATAGTCCAGGGGGTCATGTTTGCTCTCTCTGAGGGCCCTCCAGCGGTCATGAAACTCCTCACTCATGCTGAAGACCATCTCACTGAGCACCTTCCCTCTGGATCCGCCCAGTTCAACCTTCTCCAGTTTCAGAAAGTCCAGCGCTGTTGCAAAAAGTTCCTACAGATAAGAGAAGAAAAGCAACTGATAGGTAAGGATGGAGGTAATCAGATAAGAAAATGAAATACAGCAGTCAATGTAAACGTTATCGAAATAATATCTTCTTGGGGGAAATTGTTCGGTCACCTTCTTACTTAAGATGTGGACATTTCTCATCTTCCTATAAAACGAACACAAACAGAGCTATATGATTGTCAACACATGCACCTCGATCATAAGCAGCCGCTCCATGATGCGGTCTGAACGCTGGAACACAAGCGTAGCCGGAAAGTCCCACAGCTTGATGGCCTGGCTGTGTCTGTAATACTTTGGGATCCGCTGCCGGTGAGCGTGAAACAATTGCTTGAAGGAGCGCAGAACTGAGATGGTTATCTGGACTCTCTCCACCCCCTCCTCCAGCTCCATCTTAAACAGCTCTTCTGGGATGAGGTAGGCAATGGCCTGGATTCAGACACGCAATCATATTAAGAATATCATTGAGAGGTATTCTGTCTCTCTCTGTCACACACATACGCTGAGATGCATCACTGTACCTTTTCAATGATCAGGTTGCAGAACTCCTGCAGGAGGACCACCATTCGTTGTGGGGTGCAGTAGTACTGAGAACAGCTCCAGATGAGACAGAGTGTGTGGAAAAGAGAAGGCAGTAGAGTGTCTACCTGTGGGACACTCCTCTCTTCCAGGCTGCTGATTAGTCTCCTGAGGGGGCGTAGATACAGATCTATGTCCTCTGCTTCCAGCACCGCTATGATAATCGCATACAGAAGTAGTAATAGATAAACATGATGCCAACAGAGAGGTCATTTAACAGAATTAAATCAAATTAAATTGGCAACTTCTAGCAACAGTGGCAACGCGATTGCCACGTTGCCCACATCTGCTACATGAGAATGACGAAAACAGAACAAATGCAAGGCAAAGCTTCATTAGAGTCAAATTCAGATAACATAGAAAAACACACATAAGTTATTTTTGTATTTGAGGAATAAAGATGAATAATAGCTGTACACTCTGGATGTAGGAGCAGCACATATTAAGACACTGACTGAGCGGTTGGGCTGTGAGAGATGATAGAATGAGGAAAATCATTAATTAGCGCTGCTAAATGAGGAGTAATCTACCCTCATTGACTTTGAGGCAAATGTCCTTGAAGGAGGAGTAGTAACTGCTCTTGACTCTTCTCAGGATCTCCATGATGTGCTCCACTTTGGGGCTCTGGATCTGAAAACGTGAAAGTCGGAGTATTTACACTCAGTGATCACTTTATTAGGCACACCTGAACAATCTTCCACACAACCAGTGTCATACTTGTGACTGAATGCCCAGCAGGTTTCCCCTCTGAGAGGCCCAAAACTGGAGCTCCACGCTGGGGCCTGGGTGGTCTCCTTGGTGCAGCACCGTACCAGAGTCTTTCTTCAGGACGTTCCATATCTGTCCGGACCACTGAACTATCAGAGTTTCTATAGAGTATAACAAGCCGTGGTCCAGCGGCCAACCAGAGGGGCTGAGGGAGAGAGAGAGTGGGAAAAATGGTGGTGTGGGTGAAAATGGAGGAAGGAATGAAGACAATAGATACACTTTATTTTCAGCTTAGTAACGATACTTCTCCTGGACAAAATGAACGCACACCGTTTTAGCGTCAGAAATGTGCAATGGGAAATACACATTAAGCTACGCTATTAGCCACGCATACACACTGACCCGAGTACAATGTCCCGAGGCCGAGCCCTCTCCACACACAGCGGTAGGGGCAGCAGGGTTCGCCCCTCGGCGCGGCCTCTCGTTGTCACCACCCTGCTCCTCAGCTTCTCCAGGTGCCTGTGGATGTCATCAGACACCACCCGCAGCCAGTCCTCGTGGTTCAGACCGTTGGACAGCACACACACTAGCACCTGTGCAGCAAGTTACACACACGCTGTTTTCAACCCACCATGCATCCCTGCTTTTCTTCTGCCAGCAATATGCTAAATTGGGAAACCCCAAATCTTCATACCCTCACAGCTGTTGGTGTATGAGTTGGACACACACACACACACACACATACACACACTAGCCCACCTCAGAGATGACAACAGGTAGGTGCTCCATGGGGTATCCAGGCACTTCCCCCAGCCGCAGTTGTTGTCTGAATCCTTGGCGGGCAATTCTCTTCACGCCCTTCTTCAGCACACACAGTAGCTTGGTCTTCCATGGCGGGGACGTCTTCACAGATTCAAAAACAGTAGGAATGCTTTCAACAGCATTGAAAGCACTAGAAATAAGTAGTGACTTATTTCAAAGAACGTGTGTGTTAGATGGAGTGTAGCTCTCAAGCACAGGATATTTTGGGTTTAAGACCTAAAGTATATCTATGCATGTCAACATATTGTCTATATTGTTAAATAACTATATGCACAGCATTGTTCAAAAGTTCTCAGGGTGTGAGGAAGTGTGCTGCTACCTATGTTTAATTAACAGCGTCTTCATGCCACCCAGGCAAACAGAAACGTGAATGTGAAATGTGACTCATCATAAGCCAGTCTGTATGTATGCACAGTATCTTTACCTCGGCGATATTAGTCGACAGACTTTCAAACATACTGTGCATACAGAAAGCAATAGATGAACTATGCCATTAAATATTTACTCAAAGCTATAATCATAATTGAATTTGCCCACAAAATTGACTTTAGCCAAGAAAAGGAGGTGACAAAGAAAATGACACATATATGACAGCAGGTGCCTTAATGTTTAATAAACCGCGTTTATGCCTGTGTCAATTTACCTGTGGCCTGTGTTTATTTCTTACCTCAGCATCGCCTGCATGCAATGTCCCTCCAGGTCCAGTGAAGAGCAGCAGTCTGTTGATCCAGATGTGGTCCAGGAAATCCAGTATGATCTTCTGGTTCTCCTCTGCTCCAATAAAGCGGTTCCACTTATCCGTCTTCACGCGCAGCACACAGAAGGCCTGCTCCCGAAGGAAGTCCACCCTCTCATCTGACAACACCACGCCGGCTTTGAGAGAGGGCTCCTGGGCGACACGCACTCCTCCAGCCCCTCCGATGCCCAAACCTGCACTGTTGCTGCTTGTACCGGTGGCCTCAGCCATGACGACTCAAGCAGGAAAGATAAACAAGCCTAAGGCTACGACTACTACTTGATCTGGTGTGTAGGGGATGTGGAACTAGGAAAGGGAATCACACAGAGTCAGATAAAAGGTAAACGCTCAGAAGCTCTTAACAGGATGTTTCCCCAATCATAACAACGATACGCTCTATTCTACCCGTCCCAGCTTAATGTTTCTTCTCTCGTCTCCAGCTCTGAGGGCTATCAGCTGATGGATAGGTTTACTTGACACTGTTACAAAGCAGTATGGGCTGTTTGTGTAGCCTGTATGGCCTGTAACCCTACCCTGTAACCTGAGCCTTCAAGGAGGAAGACCCAACCACAGGGACACCTCCAGGACAGGTAATGACATTACACTTATGTGTACGGTTTTCAGTTACATAGAAGTATACAGTATATAGTATATGTGTTTTTATTGATAACAAATGGATATGGAATTGTGACATTGTTTTGAGGTTTCATATTTTGGTATGTGGAAGAAAATGTGGTAACTGCTGTTGAAAAAAGAGAAAGATCTTTTAGTCAAAGAGTAGAGGTCTTTCCTACTAACCAATGCAATGTGCAGCTTCGCCACATGGGGGCAGTGTGGTACAATGTTTCTGACAGCGTCCCTCAAATGTAATCCAAAGTGACCCTAGCCATGACATCCTATTACACATGTTATGCCATATTTATATAAAACCTTGGAAAAATGGGACATTTCTCTGTGTTACTTAAAATACCCCAGCAATGATTGCCCTTTTAAAGATCCCTCACTTTCTGAGTTTTAACCTTAATAAATGAATGTAATCTCATATTTAAAATGGGCCGACAGTAGAAGGCAGAGCTTTTCTGGATTGTCTGACATTTAAATGTATGGCGAACCTTCTGGTCCTACATTTGATCCATACACGGGGTTATGCAATGCCTGCAAGTGGATGTTATAAGCATCCCCTCAATAGAAGGCTTGTCAAAACCTAACGATTGAACAGATGTAAAATGTCCTCATCTCTAGTCATCTCTACTACACAGAGTCTAAATTCAGTTTAACCAATGTCCCATTAGAGTATACAGGATTTCCATGTTCATACAGCCACTTCATTTTCTATAATCACTCCCCTTTGGCTTAATGTCTGCTTTAAACATTAGATGCAATTCAGCGACGCGATTTCTCACTTCATATGACGTATATACTCATAATGGATGTAAATGACCTTTTGGAGGTTTATGTCTTTATTTTTAGTGTTCAGCATCCATCAGCAGTGAATACAGTCTTTCCATTGTTCACAACACTGGTCATACCAGCCAATAATCCGTGGCAGTTCTCCAAGGGAATTTGTCCTTTCTGAAATCTATAATTCCATGCCTCACTCTGTTTGCATAAGTTAATATGTGTGTGTGTGTGTGTGTGTGTGTATGTATTTTTTGTGAATTCTCTTTACACACTGATGCATCTTGAACGAATGTCCTCTATGTGCTATGTAAGGGTGCAGTATGTTGGCATTAATGTGTCTTTCTACTATTACATGGCTACGAAAGTGTGTGACTGAACGTGAGGCGCTTGTGCGGGTTTGCCTGTCCAGAGCCCAAGGCTAGCGAGGGTGTCCCTTGGGTGTCTCAACACACACACACACACACACACACACACACACACACACACACACACACACACACACTGTCTAAGCCCATTTTGAGCCTGCTGACAGCAGGAGCATGACTGCCCATCTCTCTGTCTGACCTCATGCCCAATGTCAGCTCTGCTCTGTAGGGATGGAAGGATGGAGGCCAGAAAAAGAGATCTTAGGACAATTGGGGGGGGGGGGGGGAAGAGGGGGGCAGGAGAGGGAGCCAATGGAGGAGACAAACGGGGAAAAAGGGAGGGTGTTTGGAGGATGAGGAGGGGCAGCAAGCTTTCAGATTACAAATGAGACGGAGAGTAGAGTGATGAAGGAGCAGAGGAGCAAAAGCAGAATAGCGATATGTACTTGGCCGCCTATTGATGTTAAATATTCAAGAGTAGTTCTGAACAGAGTCGTTGCTGAGTAATGTAAACAGGCGGAGTAAAAGGGCAACTGGAAAGAAATGTATCCTCAAGCAATGTTTAAACTCCCAGCTCTTGACTGTACCTGGAATATCACCTGTTCGCGGTTGTAATATTATGCTCCAATGTAGCATAGCAAATCACCATCCATCCTCTTTTATTTTTTTATTTCGTATAAATCTCTCAGCTATGTAGTTAACCTGAAGCATTGCCCTCATTTCTTTTCTCCTCCTCTTGTTCCTCCACCTCTCCTCCTCGATCCCTCCATCTGCCGTTTCCATGGCTACGTGTTGCTTGACGATCAGCCTGCCGCCCTTGAGTCCGGAGCTTCAGCCTGGCTCGCTCTCCGTCTCTCCTCTCAACCGCTCCTCTCCTCCTCTCCTCCTCTCCTCCTCTCCTCATCACCCCTCGCCTGTCCTCAGTCAGGGAAGGAAATTACATGTAGATGAGCTTGAGGTCCCTGTATCTTTCAACCGCACACACACACACACACACACACACACACCATGACGACCATTGTCTCCTCAGGCACTGGGAGTCTCGAACAAGTCCCTACTTTACTACTCAACTCGGACTTTTTTCATTTTCTCTTGTAGTCCCTGGGGAACATGACAGATTCATGTATTACTGAAGCAGTTGGACTCATGGCAGGCAAAGAAATGGATAAAAAGAAAAGGATGATGGAGACAAGGGAGGGGGGGTTGATAAAGATGGCAAATGCATGCACACTGCCACAGACAGACACACACACACACACACATAATGATCGTCTCAAAGCTTGCCTCCTGTTGCTGGCTGACTACCCATGAAACCCAACCACGGCTGGCGATAGCCATGTATGTGCTTGTGTGTCTGTGTGTCCAGATGGTGCTGACCAGCCGTCCCTCCCAGGGTAGATGAAGTAAATGGAGCGATTACAGTAATGACCGACACACACATCTGTCTCATACCTCTGCATGGCTGCCAGCTCTTTTGGACACACACACAAACACACAAGCACGCAAGCACTATTGGCTGAGATCCGTGGAGTTGATTAGAGCAAGCAAATCCCATTATAATATCCATTTTATGCGATGCCAATGTATTTTTCCAGTTTTGCAGTTTGCTGTTTTATTGTGGGGTAACAGTGTGAAAATGTAAGCAGCTTGTTGACACCTCAGGCACCTTACAAAGAGAGTCAGTTTGGTTTGTGACCTCTCCTGTCAAGGTGACTCTGCTTTATCCCTTTCAGTTTCTTGCTCTAAACTATTGTGTTCCTGTTCCTCTTTCTGTCTCGTTGCCCCCTCTCCACTCTGCGGACATTCCTCTCCTCCCTTTCATCACGCCAATCTGACCCACCTCAAAAAAGATTCCCCCCCTCTCCTGTTCATCCATTTCTTTTCCCTCCAGTTTCTACATCTTTGTTGTTTTTCTCCGACCATAAATGATTCAAAAGATGGAGGGGTCAATTTTGGAGGAGCCAGCAGGAACTTCTCTTTGTAGAAGGGTGAAAAGGCAGAGTGTCACCAGCAACCTCTTCCTTTATCAAACCTCTCTTTTGTTCTGCAAAGGTCTTTCCCCTGTGTCTGGACTCAGTGATATTTGAGAAGCAGGCCCGTATACACAGGAAGGGGTTAGAGAGCACGGCCAATCTCCCAGGATGTGTGTGTGTGTGTGTGTTTGTGCTTTCAAAGTCCTGAGCTTGCTCTCCTCTGACTATATCAAGTGTGCACACGTTTGTGCTTTCGGGGTGAGGGGACCCCAGCAACTTGTTTTCAGGAACGCTGAGTCCTTGCTGACCACTTCCAGGATATAGTTCACTAAGTCAACACACTGTGTAAGAGAACACCTTCATTTCACCGGCAAAGTACTGCAGCGTCTCCTCCAAAATCTGCAGATTCAGTAAGAAACAAAAAAAAAGAAAAGACAGCATTGTTCTGTGCTGTGGTAGACACAGGTAGTTTCCTCTTACAGCAAGTTCACCTGCGCGTGCTCTCTGGAGGCTCATTAAGTTTTGCTGAGACAAAGAGATGCACTGGAATTTAAAGTTAGGCACACAACCTTCTCTTTATGAGGGGGGGGGGGGGGGGGGGGGGGGGGGGGGGTTCCAGTCACACTTAAATCCTGTAGATGGGGCTGTTTCTCTATCAGGCTTCACAGAATATCCCAGAGGATGGTCTAATTCAAAATTTCTCCCATGCCTCGTCCTCTTGTTGCTCATTAATACCCATATAAACTCCGGGGAGACGTGTATTATACGTGCTTCTTGTCAATAGCTGAAATGGATTTGGCATAACTCCACTGTGGGCACATAGTAAACGTACTGCGACGCTATTCACACAGATACTAGAACACACAAACCAGTAGCAGCGTGTTTGTACAGATTCAGAGTGTTCCCTTGGTCTTTGAGAGAGAAAGTATTGTTTCTATTGATTTATCATTATCTGCTGACCTCAGAGATATTAAGACCATAAAACAATAAAGGAGGAGAGAAACACACCTGGGTAACCGCTCAACAAATACAAATGACGCATGTGTGGCTGTCTCCAGTGGTGGATACGTTTAGAGAGCATTGAGAGCGGGAGAGAAAATTTCCATATCACACATTGTTTCTTTTAACTTTTAAGAGAAGCGAGATAACTAAAGCTCATGAGCAGAGCCCTTTCATCTCAAAGACATTTACCTCTCCCCATGATGTGATTAAATAAAGAGTAATACCATATTGCACCCTATATATTTTTCACGCTCCGTGATTCAGCCAAATGGGGTGAAAGGAGCCGAGCGTTTCCTCCGCTCCATTAAAGTATGTCTGAGAACAAAGTAGGGAATTAGACACACTGACACACTAACTGTACCACCACCCTCCTTTTCAAATGACTACATTACTTTGTCTGATTGGCCGCCACAGTGCCCGGCCATTACGTGTGAATATGTGCTAATGAAGGTAGACGGAGGCAAAATGATAGACTGAGGTTTCACTCTGATGAATAATATCGCAGGGCACGGAGTCTGATTGTCTGTCATTTAGCTGTCATTCATTTGCAATTATTGCAATTAGTTTAATGTTGCATATAGGTTAACTGCAGTGCTGTCCGATGTCCTTACCAGCAAAAAAGTGCACTTGTTCTTCCATTGTTATTGCATGGAAAGTGAACAGCTTTGCGCTGAAATAATTTGGGGAAACTCTTGAGTAATTGTGAGTTGAGTGCAGAGTTTAGGCCACAGGCAGGGTTGGCTGGTCAGGAGAACAAGGCTTCAAGCTGCCCTCCACACAGTTATCATGTGGCGCCGCGCGTGTTGTCTGCTGCAGGGTCCTTTTTGGATGTTGTTCGATTTTTGTGATGCTTGACTACCAAAGAGGAAATTTATCAGCCACAGAGCAACAGCTTTGGCAAAGGAGTCAATGTCTTGCTCAAGGACACTTCGGCAGAAGGCTTGAAGCCCTCTGAGTGAAGGATGCTCTCCCTGCTTGCTGCAGCGAACTGCCACACTATCACACGTTTTATTCGATGTGATGTTTTCGGGTTGTCCGTACGTTCGTCTGTCCATACGTAGGTACCTAATCTCGTGACGCAATATCTCTGGAACGTCTGGAGGGAATTTCTTCAAATTTGGCACAAACTTCCCCTCTGGACTCAAGGATGAACTGATTAGAATTTGGTGGTCAAAGTTCATGGTCACTGTGACCTCACAAAACACGTTTGGCCATAACTGAAGAATATACAGTATATACCAATTATGACAAATTCCCACAAATGTCTATTTAGATGAAATGATGAAGTGACGACATGGACAGACATGGATATAAACTGCAACTTGACGGTGTTTCCGCCTTGTTGGATGGATTGCCATGACATTTTGTACAGACATTTATGGTCTCTGGAGGATGTAACCCACGGACTTTGGCGATTGCCTGACTTTTCCCCTCGTGCACTATGAAGTCGACATTTTGGTTTTTCAGAGAAATGTCTCACCAACTACTGGATGGACTGCCATGATATTCGGTACAGATATTAAAGGTGCCCAGAGGATGAATCCTGAATACTTTGATAATCTCCTGACCATTGTCATAGAATTTGGTACAGAAATTCATTGTCCGCTCAGGAGGAATTGTAATTCCTTTGAAAATCCCGGAACTTTTCGTCTACCATCATCCGATCAATCTTATAATTAGAGAAATGCATTTGGTTCATAACCAAATTCCTGCAAAAATCCAGCTTGACATTGTGTTTAGTGCCAATGCGCAAATGTTAGCTTACAGACACCCTGAATTAAGATGGTGAACATGATAAACATTAAACCTGCTAAACATCAGCATGTTAACATTGTCATTAGCTTCATAGAGCCCCTAGCATGGCTTTAGTCTTTTTACATCAAAGTGAATGGTTAAGATCGAGCCTTCCTTTAAAACAAGGAGTCGGAAAGAAAGTAGAAAGATGGAAATTGAGATATTGAGGATACAAACACACACAAACAAACAAACAAATAGATTAGTCATTGATCAGGGTTAAGCTTTGATCTCTATGTGAGAGCATGCCATGGTCGATCGATAACTTTAATTCCGCCTCAAGTGTGTGTTTGCACGATTCTGTCTCCCTCACCTCTCACACCTCTACACTTGTCACACACACACACACACACACAATCATATTCTCTCTTTTCTCAAATCCTCACATAGAGCACACACGTACACAACAACCTGATTAGGTGAGCAACAGGGGTTAGGCCTAATGACAAACAAACTCAGCGTGTGCACAAACACCACAGCTTCTCAGATGAAATATAGATTTTCCTCCCGTCCCAAAAGCTGATGGATATAAGGTGAAGGCACGTGTGTGTGAGTGACTGTGTGCATGTATGTTTGTGTTTGTGTGTGTGTGTGTTTGCAAACGTAATCTTGTTCTCCAGATTGTTTTTTTATGGAAAGAGGAGGCACCAGGGTGGAAGCATGTAAGTGACTAGATGCTGCTTTGTTACTGTTAAAGACCCTCTCTCCAGGGACATAGTGGGTTAAATAACTTTGTGTTTTCTGCCTGTGTGTGTGTGTGTGTGTGTGTGTGTGCGCATGTGCTGTAGGGTGTGTTTGTGTGATAGATTAATAGGACTGCTGTCCTGTCCCAGGGGAAATACATTGGTATTGTTTTTACTGATGGCGAGTCCTTCAAGATTACTTAAAATGTTCCTAATGAGTGTGTGTGTGTGTGTGTGCGTGTGTGTGTGTGTGTGTTTGTGTCTTTGTATGGGTGAGTGTGCTTCTACCTCACACTCTGTTATGAATGGATGAAAACCTTTATTGCTCCCAGGAGAATTCACTTTGCACAGTGGGCCTCTAGAAAACCCTTAAAACATTTCACATACTCTGGAATATTTTTACATACATTTATAACTTCAAAATTCAGTTTACACATCAAACAAAGTGAGTGCATCTAATAACAGACATATATAATCTAATGTCATATGAATTGTTAATGTTGATAGTCAAAAGCAGGAAGGGTAGTTGGTTAACTACATGCCATGTTGCTGTAGAAAGCCCAAACATGCACGCTGCTTCGGCAAATTGCAAAAAGCCAAAGCTGCACTAATCAGTATTTGAGCCTCGTTCATGTCAAGTGACAGTCAGACAAACTGCTCAGCTGAAGGTCAATAATGAACCCAAACATAAGAGCTTATGTTTGGGTTGGCACAACATTAAGATGCTGTCTTTCCCTATAGTCTATGTAATTCACAAAATGTGAAGTACAATGTGCTTTCCTTCTCAATCAATGACTTTATAACGTCTTTCATGTTATTTCACCCCAATTTAAAATTCATCTAAAATTAATCAGTTAAGATTTCCACTAATCAAATGATTTTATCATCAAAACCATCAGTATTTAGGGGATTAAGATGACTCATAACTTTAATTATATTCCACTTTACTTTCATGCCGCCAATAGTTTTGTCACTGTCAGTTCTCCCGAATGTTGGATATCTTATTTTGGAATGAAACTCTTCAAACTATTCCAAACCCTTCAATATGTGCGTTGTGAGGTGTGTAATGTCCTGCAACTGTGTGTGTAACTGTGGGATTGTGTTTTAACATGCTCAGCTCACCGTAGGTTAAGCTAAGTGGCTGTCTGGCACAGGCATCTTTGATTATCTTTATTTATCCCTCCCACCCACTGTTCCTCTGCTTACACACACAGAGAGACATACACACACCCCTCCTGCTAAAAAGCTAATCTTTTTGTGCTAATGAAAGGTATTGGGTTTCCTAACAGGCTTTTAAAGGAACGTGATGGATTGAGGGATGGATGGATGGTGGGAGGGGAGAAGGGACATTGTGAGGGGAAGAAGTGAGAGAGAGAGGTGAGGTGTCAATAAGCACATCAACCTGATCCCTTTCAGACTGGGAGGTGTGCATATGCTGCTAATGTATTCATTCATTCATGCACGCGCGCGCGCACACACACACACACACTCGTACGCCTTTAGTCGCTCGTAAATCTCTGGGCAAAACATAAAAGCAAGTCTTTTGGTGCCAATAAGCTGAGAGATGGATTGCCAGAGATGTCTCCACCTTGACCAGTGCTGTGATAAATGCCTGAGGGTTTGTATGCATGCACTCCAATGTATTACATCAGTTCGGAGCTGTAGGTCTGTGCAGATTGGTGCAGAACTGCTATTATTAAATGTATTTTGTGTTGCAGAGAGGAAGTCATTACGTGATGGTTGCGATTTTCAACACATTTGCGGGAAGAAATATCTTCCTTTTTAGAAGAAACCCTAAACAGTCAAACGCATTAATTAGTAACGAGCTGTGTACTGTAGTTGATGAGATGTTGCACTCTATGTCCTGAGCTATGTGTGAGAATAATGTTAGTAATACAAATAATACAAAAGTAACAAGAATAGTTTGAAGACCTTTGATGGCGTCCAAAGTCTTCAAATGATGTCTTGTTCCCGACACACATCTCATTTTCCCTGGGCCTTCCACCGCGCTCATTCCTCCAGGTGAAACCATCAGGGGGTGTCTTGGGGATCATGCTCTCTGCTGCTCTTTTCCCCTTTCTAATAAAGCTGATAATCATTTGTTTCCCAATCACATTAGCATGCCAGTAATGAGAGGGGTAAGTCAACCATTAGACTATGATACATAATTCATTGTTGACTCCCGTTCATTACCCCAAACTCACTCCGATGAATGTTAAGTCTGTGTGTGTGTGTGTGTGTGTGTGTGTATGTGTATGACTTTGCATCTCTGTTTATCATCTGGGGTACAGAGCAGTGTCAGGCTACGATGGATTGTTTGTGCTGATGGAAATTATTATGGACTCTGTACTCCACCTTTTTCCCTATGCATTACGTAACTTGTGAATGACGCAAGCAACAACTTTAATTGGAAATATATGCAAGGGTGCATTACTGTGCCTCTGTTTAGGTGTGTGTGTGTGTGTGTGTGTGTGTGTGTGTGTGTGTGTGTGCGCCTCTCCGTCTCTCACTTACTGCCTGTCTCTCTCGTGAGTGCAGCAGACAGCTGTTATCAGTCGCTGACAGAATCCTCCCATCAACCCCCTCCTCCTGCTGTCAATCACTGCACATTGTCACCAAGTCGCCATTTAAATAACCCTTTTTTCCTCTGTTTACTCAGGAAATATGTGCGTGCGTGTGTGTGTGTGTGTGTACATGAGTGAATAATATAAAAGCCCTGCCCTTGCTCCTCTCCTCTCTCCAGAAAAAGACAAACACCGCAGGTTGATTAATACATCAGAATTCCCCAAACACCTTCATCAGGTTCCCTGCACTGCAAAATTACTCCCTCAATAAATAAATAGTTGTTAAAACCAGCTGGAACATCATTAATGTCCGGCTCTAAGCGAGAGGAAAGTTGCTCAGAGTTTGTGTGTGTGTCTGTGTGTGTATCTTTTGGCAACCTCCTAATGAGATGCCTGTGTTTCCCTCCATTAGTGGTTTATTAGATAGCATGGGTCGCTGAGGTTTGTAAAATACAGTAAGCTTAATTTAGCACATGTGGCACTACGGGGGCAGAGGGGACTTAAGGGAGTATCAAGGGCATGGACAACTGGCGTAGCTTGAGATGTAAATTAGTGTTGCCAGCAATAATAGGTGAGCTCCTAAGCGCATCGTGCCCTCCAACAATGCATTTACTTATTAAAATGCCTTAGAGCTGCTGATGACTGAATATAATTACATGTAACTGGGATTTTAACCACCCGACAAATGCTACTTAAATATATGCTGCTGCTGTAAAGGTAGTACTCTGCTTTTAAAAAAGAAATAAAACATTCTTGGCTGTGGTCATTGCTGTGGTGGTGCACTTCCCAGAGATCACCGTGCAATCAAAAGGGGTCAGCAACACAGAGATGCTCTCATATTCTGTTAATGGACCGGACATTGTGTAGTTGGTTTCTCTTTTATTTTAAAAAAACCACTGGTGCTGCTGTTGCAAATGTGTAGAATTATTCACTTCCAGGGGAAGACCTACCCGACACTGAATGTTTAAAACAGCAAATGCAACAGAGAGATTGATGAATTGGGTAAAGGTTGTATCACTATTGTGTTGTGCTGTTGAGAGAAACACAGAAGCAAAGTGGATATTTATTTATTTGAACTTGATGCATATCTTGTCAACTAGCAGATAACCTACACATATTATATACTGTAGGTTTATGTCACATTCCCTGGTTAAATAAAATGCTTTTATATATGATGACCAAAGCAGTGCAGTCTATATAACAGATCTGTGCAGCACCACAGAAAATCTTTTCAGCACAGTAAGAGGAGAAAATGTGTATATACAGAGAACAATTTATTGTACATTTTGTGTGGATGGAAGAAAGATGCACCTTTTGTTCATTTGACCTCAAACAGACACACACACACACACACACACACACACACACACACACACACACACACACACACACACACACACACACACACACACACACACACACACACACACACACATATCATTTATAGCTAGCTGGTAAGTGACAGATGGACCCATTTTCTCCACCGTTCATGTAACCTTTTCTGTCTGGGGCTATCAAAGGTCACTCCGTCAGACCTGATTTACTGTAGGAGCACGGTGCGCCCCCTCTCTCTCCTTTTGCGACTCCCCATAGTACTTTACATTAGTCCCTCTCTCTATCTTCAGCCCCTTGCACTGTATGTAATTCTGAAATGCTCTGTCAATTTAATATGCTGGTGTCAATTTTGAAAGGGAGTCATTTTTCTATTAAAGTTGCTCTGGCAGTTTGCCCACTAGGACCTGGTAACACTTCCACACCGCTCAACTGAGAATGAAGAGGTCACGTTGCTTGTAAAGGTATCTGCTAGATTACAATGCTATCAAAGGCTGTTTGCATAGCGCAGCAGGGCGCCAGGGCAACGCCGCTCTGTTGCTTCTGTCAGTCAGTCCACCACTTTGATCCAGACTGAAATACCTCGGCAACTATTTGTTATATGGCCCTGGAATTTGGGACAAACATTCATTTCCACCTTAGCATGAATTGTAATAAGTTTGGTGATCTCTCAGATTTCTATTGTCCAAGACTTTGGTTTATGAGCTAATACCTGCAAAACACTCCCATCGGCCTCACTATTGTATTTTCATGTAATGGAATATAATGCGGTAAGGCTCTCAGGTCGTCTGTATGGCTTTCAAATATTTCTTCTTCTGTCGCTCAACTTTTCTCATATAGTGTTAATCACTACTGAGTCAACACACACGTAGGCATGATTTACTTTGTTCTTGTTTGTTTAAATGTGCATGTGGCACCTATTCACCTCAATGATACATTAATTCATTTCAATTCATTTATAAACCGCTGGACTCGGGCTGGCCGATATTGAGAAAATCGAATATCACAGTATGTTTGACCAAATACCTCGATATTGATATGGCGACAATATTGTAGGGTTGACCATTGACCACAATGAGACTAATGCTAAATAATCATCAGTAATGTGGATATAATGACTAAGTGGGTAAAGGAAAATAACAGAATGAATAGAAACGTCTGGTAAGTTCAGAAGCTTAAATCTCTTTACTGAAAAGCAGCCAAATAAAACCAGGAAAAGACAACATTTATGATATTACGATATCCAAAATCTAAGATGATATCATATCACAATCAATCAATATTATATCGATATATTGCACTGCCCTGGACTTTAATAGCTCACGTGTTTCAGCCATATTCAAAACTTCCTGTACATTCAAAACATATCTCACATATCTTTATCTCTGAGAAGTCAAGATCAAAGTTGTAAGTTGTATCAAAAGTTTAGCGAAGTGTCAGTCCTTACAGTCCACTACAAAATTCGACACCCTTGAACCTAGGTCTTGTTGTATTTGAGAGAAGGGATGTTTAATTGAAAATTCTGTACCGTAGTTATGAAGATGATGTTGACGTGTCAGATTTTACTCAGAAACAACATCGCCTCGCCTTCCAGATGCCAAACATTTCATAAGCATTGTGGCTCCATCTGTTCTGGTCCTGTACCGTGTAAACCGGATTATAATGGAACTTTTCCGTATAGTTTTTCCACATAGCCCTGCAATAAATCCCCCCCCCCAAAAAAATCTTTTATTTGCCTTTTTTCTTTTTCCTGAACTCATTCTATTCTCTGATCCTTTCACTTCCTTCTTCTCATCACACATATTTGTCTTTTTTGCTGTTTTTCCGTCTCTCGCTTTTTTTCTCCTCACTGCCAGGTGCAGATCTTGGTTTTGGTCCCCCCCCCCCCCTCCCCTGCACACACACTTTATTCGTCAGGAAGAATGATGGGTATGGTGCCACACACTATCAAGCGCAGAGGAGAAACAGCTGAGGCAGAAAGAGGCAGGATTTCAAACCAAGCCCTTTTATCATTGTAATAGTTGAGTTTGAAGTGTGAGCTGGTTTGACAAATGCCACTGAGACAAAAGCACAACTGACGCGTCATTGTGTCGTTAATGAGCAGAATAACACTCGAGCTCAAAGTAGTGCAAAGCTCATTCATGCACAAAGCTCTACAATGCTTTCTGTCACACATGATGTGGATATAAAGGAAGATGGGGTCTGCAGCAGATTGGAACGGCTATGTAAAGACGTTTTTCTGGGTGAGAAAGACAAAGAAGTGCTGTCTTCTTTTTTTCTCCATAGGTGTCTGAGGCTTCTGTACTGTATCCTCTTGAAGCACATCAATCGACCCGGTCGGTCACATATTTTTTTTGTCGGTCACATTTACACACCTGTGGCACCGTCACGTGATAGTTTTACATCGGTGATGAGTGTGAGTAAAGAAGAATAAAGCTCACAATTTGTCACAACTGCGACAACCAAAATGAACCGCGCAAGAATAACCCTAACACTTTTGGACTGACTTATTCATTTTAATTTATTTCCATGCATGCTGCTCAGTGACTGGCTCGTCTGACAGCAGCATGGCGTCTTTCCCTGGCACAGTCCTGCTTATAACGGAGCTAACGGCTAACGTTAATGGAGGTCGCGTTGACTTGACTATGATGCGCTCAAGCTTTGCTCGGTAAAATGAGAATTGGGCGAAATAAAATAAGGCTATCATGATGTTTAAATGTAATCTTTTAAAATTCACCGCAATATCTAATAGATATTAGAGAGGGAACTGTTTAACTTAACACTAGCTTGAAGAAGATTGTAATACAGAGTTAGAACAACTAGTGCCAAATTATTTTTGCAACTAACCACTGAAGATGATGATAACCGTAAAAGGGTAACTGACTTTGAGATGGTTGAAATTATTTTGATTGTGAAAAAAGTAAATCTGGAGCCTTGCTGTCAATTATAGTTCTTAAAAAACCAAATGGAATCAGCCGGTCAGGCTTTTAAAAAATTGGAAATTGAAATTGGTCTAGAAAAATGCACCTCTAGAATTCTCACATCTAGCTGAGCAAAAACATACCGTTTGCCATTGACAGAGCTATATTAATATATCCGTTTTAAGTGACCGGGGAAAATGCTAAAATCTCATCTCATGTTGATGAAGAGCTGTTTGCACTCTGGGAGAATGGAGAGAAGTTAGATGGAGTATATGGAGGACAGGAATAAATTTAGCATTACTCATCCTTTAATGCCATCGTCTCTCCATCTCTCGGTTGCATTACCTTCTCTGATGTCATGACACTTTGCATCTCATCTGCATCCATTCATGTCCCGTTTTTCTCTCTCAGGTTCGATGGCATTGTTTGTCCTTGGCTTTTTCTTCTTTATTACCTCATTTCATCATATTTCCTCTCTCGCTTGTCCTCCGTCTTCTTCCTGTGTTTCCTCTCCTTTGTTAGATTGTTATTGCAGATCCGTCAATAGTCACAACATGCTGCCAAGGCCTCGAGAGCTTTAATTTCCCTAATAAACTCAGTACCTTAATTCTCACCAGTAATGTGTGTTTGTGAGAGGAACATATCATTTTTTTTTGTTTGGATTGTGGATATGCGTCGACAGTGTCGCCTTTAAAACGTTGTCCCCGGGCCTTTATTTGGAAACCTCTGTTACACTTGAGCATATTGATTCATTAGTTGGATCTCTACACACCAAGTCTGCCACTTTTGTTCGCAGTGTATTCTAACGGGCAGGAAGTTTCCTTTGTGGTTGTGCCCTGTTGCTGTGTGTGTGCGTGTGTGTGTGTGTGTGTGTGTGTGTGTGTGTGTCTGTATGTGGGTGTGTGTGGGCGTGCATGCTGTAGTGTGGCTGTGTGCGAAACTGTCAGGAGCTAAGTGCTTTGAAGTTCATCATGCTGTGTGGTGCTTTGGAGAGAACAATAAGAGAGTATAAGACTCTCTTGTTAATCCTTCCTGGGAACAAACAAAAGCAACAATAGAGCACTTGTTGAGTCGTTCCACCCTCAAAGCTCCAAAATGGAGTAACACAAAATCAAATGACACACTGCTCTTTTCTTTTTCTGCACATTTCCTCTATTGTGGAATCTTTATTTCTACTCTCAGTGACGAGTGCATTGATGGACTCTGTCTGTTAGCGTGTTGGTGTTTGCTTGTTAGTTGCATGCACAGGTGCTCTGGATTCAACCCGTGTTGTTCATTAAAAGAGGATGCATGTGACATTTATAAAGAGCTCAACTACTTAACAAGCAGCTATACTCCGACTCTCTCTCTCTCTCTCTCTCCCCCTCTCTCTCTCTCTCTCTCTCTCTCTCTCTCTCTCTCTCCCCCTCTCTCCCCATGAATTATTATCCCTTATGGGTTGTAAGTAAGTCTGTGAAAAAGCAGTATTGCGGAACGCTACATTACACCATTTAGACTGGATACATTTCCGCCTAATCTACGAGACTGTTTAATGTAAGACCTGTCTCATAAATAACTATCAATACTTCCCTTCATCGTAATTATTATTGCACAGAGTGTTTCTTTTCAGCCGGCTACCTTTGCCAAAGCAATCCGTGAGGCAGAAAAGGACAATCTGTCACTCTACTTTACAGCCCGGTCCCCCGAGATTTAGTGGAACGAGCACAATGTCCTAAAATGCAAATATGTACCCCAATCACAAAACGAGCGAGAAATACATTTTGCCCTCCTTGAAAGTATCTCATGAAGGAGACATATCTATAAACAGGTTAGAGTTTGACATTGAAACAATGCTGGCTGGGAAGTCAAGGTTGTGCTTTTGAAATAGTCACAAACATTTGCCTTTCATTTTAAGCTCAAGCCAAGACGTTTCCTCCTCTGGGTGGAGGTACAATTGTGTCTCGTTCTTATTTAACTGCAATGCAACTTCTACACAAACCGTGACACTACAAGTTTAAGGTCCCTTACCGTAATGACAGTTATAGCTGTTGTCGTCAATTTTCGAGACTGCGCTGAACTGTTATGGCTACAGTATGCTTGAAACAAAGTGCTGGTTGGATCTTTGAACAGCGTCTGACATCAGCTCCCTTGTTGATCTTTCCGATGACTGAATTGGGCTTCGTCAGATGCAAACAATCTAACAAGCGTGCGCACCTCGTGCAGCCATTGGCCAGGTCTGTGGGAGTAGGGAAGTATGCAGAATTTAATCTTTAAAGACCTCTTTTTCATTCTTTATAAAACTACTTCCGTCACATTCACGTTTGTGTAATGGATCCAAGACCATGAGTGTCTTTAAAGAGAGACTGTCCAATAGAGTATGTCCTTGTTTCCCCATTTATCATGTAGAGACTGACACAGACACACAAAAGATCGAAGAAACGTTGTACTATCTAGTTTGTTTTGGCCACTTTGGCCCATTCTTGTGATTCCAACAGACTCAACGCAGCACGTTTCAGAACTGCCTCTCTCTCTGCCGTTTTGATTAATCCATGTCCCACTAATGTTCACTAATCATTAACCGTGAACTGACAAGATTAGTGCCTTGCATGCATGGATGCTGCGGTTGAGGTGCTTAAAAAGCCACCCAGCTGCAACGATAACTGACGCACAAACAGGTTAAGTCCGTCATTTATCACCAGCTGCACTGTGATCGCATAACAGTCAACCGACTCCCCTGTTCACCCGTGCTGGAGAGGTAACAGCCAGGATGTCGTGTGCATTGTTGTAGACACACGCAGCTACTTTAGTCTCCTCCACATCTTTTAGTTTAGCTGCAGCCTCGTCAGCTGTGTGTCGTATTTCAAGCGTTCCAATGAGTATGAAGTCAACAGTCACATTTAAAGCTGTGAACGTTGTAGTGCATTGTGTGCAACATTTATTTGTTGGTGGAAAAAAAGCTAGAACTCCTAAAGACCTAAGATAAGTGTTAGCCCCGAAGTTGGCAACATCGCCGGTTTAGGGTTCACTTAAGGCGGGCTGACATTTAAGGTGGACCAGCTATTCTCACTTTAGTGACAAGCCGCTCCTCCGAGTTTTGTTCAGCTTTTTTAAATATATTTTTTAAATGTTCAACTAGCATGATAATTGTCGGTCAACGGTGAATTATTAACATCCTTAGTTAATTAGCATTATTACAATCATTAAAAATGCCCCATTAGCACATATGACCCTAATGTGCGGGCACAATAAGGTCCACATTTCTCAGATTGTTTTGCATGTCAGTGAGTATTCAAACAGTTTAGCTGTATAATCAAGATTCATCATTATTCACAGGTTGATATGCCCGATATGCCTTACTTTACTTTAAAGCTTGAGGACGGTTACCTAGCTTCACTTAGATTACCCTAATATCTGCTCATTTAGACTACAGTATGTCTCTCTTTTGTGATGGGGCAGCTCTTCATATCTTATTTCATCTCGGACTAAATTGCTGTTACTGCAGCTACAAAATAGCCATTTTAGAAACCGTGAATAAAAAGGACTTGAATCGATTCAATATGGCTGGACAGCATGAAATAATTGAGTTAGTTAAAAGAATCATCCTTCCCAGGCGCGCACACACACACACACACACACACACACACATAAACAGTGGTACACAAACCAGTGGTATGCAGAGTCTGAAACGTGCCAAGGTAAAAGATGTTTTTTTGCATGTCTGATGTAGAGATGTTAAAATATGAAGGTTGCCAGGGGAATATTTGTCTCGCCTTAAGGCTGCATGTTAAAGGAGATATGAGTTATCCATTATTGATCATCATATCTTTTTTTATTCTGTCTATTGTTCTTAAAAGGGCTCATCAGTCAGTCAGTCCACTTTATTTATGTTGCCTTATGCAATGAATTCAGAACTCCTTAAGACCACTCTGATATATTCACATCATGTAGTATAGTTCAAAGCACACATGTGTTATAACTTAAGAATAAATGAATTATTATCTTATGGATAATAAATAGTCCCAGTGTCTGAGCAGGAGAAACAAAGATGTCTCCAGTGTCGCCTGAGGTGACTTGATCCTCTCCATCTCACATTTACACTGTTGCTTCAAGGTTAATCTTTATGTCGAGACTTCGCCGTCTGTCTCTGCCTTTCTAGTTTTCTCTCCAGCGCTCTCTCTCTCTCTCTCCTCCCTTTCTCTCTGTTCCTGCCTCAGATCAATGAGCTGGATGACTGGAGTAAATCTTAATGGTCAGGGTGTGTGTGACAATGTTCAGATGTTTGTGTGTGCGTGCGCACGCGCATGTGTGTGTCTTCAGTGCAGGTGAAGTATTGCTCGCTCAGCATTGTCCTGCCCCATGGGCACCACCACACGCCTGCCTGCCTGCCTCCTGTCCAGCCACAATCAATTTCACAGTCACACACACACACACACACACACACGCACTCAGACTTGTATAGATGCACCCACACAGACAGACTGTGTATTTTGTCCTCCTTGACTTTGAAATCTGGGATGTGCTACCTTTTCAAATTTTATGGGAATATGCTCATTGGACTTTGGGCTCAGTCCACCGTGAATCCCTTTGTTGAATCTCAACCTGCTTTTCCAAACAGACAGACGACAGTTGTTTCACACATGGTATTCACCGTTCCTTGAAAGTTTCTTGAAAGTTTCTTGAAACCTTTTGAAAATTAGACATAAATAGACATTTGTTGGATGAAGTACTTTCTATTTCGTGCTAGAATACAATACAAATCTATTGCTAAACTTTCACAATATATTGTTTTTCTGTGCTTTTGGAGAAGGCGAGAGACCATGCACACTGAAACACAACACAATTGAGAAGTGTTCATATATTCCAGCCTCTCTCTGTTTAATAATTGTGAGCTTCTGTAAAGCCTGCCAGTTGTCATTCTTCTCGTTTTACTCTCTGTTGTAACAGAACTTAACCTTTCCCCGTGTCTCAAACTGTGCCGTGTTCAGTCCGTGAATTTGAAGTTTAAGACGGCTGTTTACAGAGATCTAGTTTTGGAAATACAGAAACAGAAAACATGAAATCAAACCATTTTAATGATTATAAGCTATAAAAGAGAAAAAGCTGTCAAAGAAGATTGCCTGGAATTTACGTTATTGATTTCAATCTGATGGATAATTGTTTTCACATTTCAAATTTATTATCAGTGAGCATGAATTGCACTCATTTAAATGTATTTATTAAATCATCAACAATGCTAACATGTGATTTATTATCTTTTTTCTTGTGAATTGGAATTGCTTGCTATTTAAATAATGGAGAAACACACCTGCAACCTTTATGAAATATGTGCATGAAAGGCCCAGTCGGTCATTGGTTTCTGACCACATAGATTTGAGTTGAGATGGATGAACTAGATTAAAGAATTGTGTGTGTTTATCAATTGGTTACTATTCAAAAACAGCCATATTTTACTCAAGTGTTTGTGGACATCCCTGTTCAGAAACCATAATAACTCAGATTTCTTCATCATGCTGTCTGTGTATTTTAAGCCCTGCCAATCCATTTAGCAGATTTCAGGTCAGTTTTAAATGGTGATACAGGAGCGTCACCCTGTTGCTTTACATATGCCGGTCACGTATTGTGATTGTGTCCTTTACTACCTACTGTTGCACCAGCAGGACGCCATTACAAGTAGTGTAAAAGAATGAATATGAACTTGTAATATGTTCTGAATAGATTAGACAAAAAAATCCAGTACAATGCACAATAGAGTATGCAAATCCTGAAAATATAGATACATGAACCAGAATATTTAAGTCAAAGTGGATGAAGGATGCTAACAGTGCTCAGAATAATGGAACGTTTTAACACCTACTGTGTTGGACCATGTGATCGGGTAAAAAACCTCCAGAAGAAGCGAGTTAATGGAGAATTATTTGTCAACTTAAAAATACGATGGCCCTCGAAGCATTCTGAATATATCGTTGAACACTTTAGGTCCGAATTCATCTTATGATCGATTAGACAGTAACACCTACAGACCGAAAGTTTTAATGAGTTGGAAGTGAGGTTAGATACACAGTCAAGATCTAGCATACAGTGACAAATTCTACAGTCAACATTTGTCTGTTCGTGTGAGTGTGTGAGTGTATGCGGCGAGGCAGCTGCAGGATTTCTTCTCTGATTTTATGATTACCACATTTCATGTTTCCTGTCCATAATTGTAGACTATGTCTTTGCATATCTATATTGGTCTGTGAGTGCGCTCAGCGTGGGTCCTCGCTCCAATCAGCCATTCATCAGTCATTTCAGTGTAGACAGATCTTCATCCCGTGTAAGTGAAAAAGAGCCTGATGAACTGTAAATCTGCCTGATCCTGAGGAAGAGGGAAATGGAGAGGGAGAGACCCCACTGTGCTTCGATGGCATGGGCCAGGTGGTGTAAGTGAGTGCAAAGTGAGATGAGTCGAGAGTGTGCGTGTGTGTGTGTGTTTATGAGATGGGGTGAGGAGCAGCATTCAGCAGGCACCTGCTGCTGACAGGCTATCATTGAAACGCTGCGATCCAATTCAGATTCACTCCCCCTATATGCTGCTCCGAAGGGCCTTGTGACAACTCGCCTCCTCTCCTCTCTCCTCTCATCTCCTCTCTCCTCTCTCGACCTCTCGACGGGGGGTGCCGTCATTACCTGCTGATTGCAGAGCTGTCATTTCTTGCATCTGACAAGCTTGCTGATTGACACCAGTATGGGCGAGTGTGTGCTCATGTCTTTGCCTCGTGCCTGCTGTCTTGAGTCTAATGCATGTGTGTGTTTACCCATCTGCGCGGACACCTGCGTATGTGTGCACCTACCCCTTACTCTGATTATGATTGCAGTGTGAGTGAGTGCTGGTGCTCTACCAGAGGGCGGGAAGGAAGAGCGAAGGCGAGGCTTTTGTTCTTAGCAGAGCAACCTTTCGGGAATAGCAGTGCGACTGAACACTTTGATGTCTGGTTTTTCTATTGATGCAAGTCTTCCACATCAGTATCAACGTCATGAATTATAGATGGACTGCTTTGCTGTTTAATTACTGTACATGTGTATGTAGCATGTAGCATGCAGATTTTGACAGATTACCACCAACTAATTGTCTCAAGTAGTCAGAAATGCATTGCAACATTGAGTCGACAAAAGGAAATTATCTTCTACTACTTCTAGCGAAAATGCCGTACTGTGAGTTTTTAGTAAGGAAATGGAAACAGAAAAGTACAAGATGTGCAGCAAATGGAAGTTCGATGGTTGACTGTAAATGCAGCATTAAGTATCTCTCACAGGGATTCCACTGACACCGTGGTCATTAATGTGTGCCACAGCAAGGTCATTAAAAGTGCCAGTGTAGGGAAGAGGCCTGATTGGCTGTTTGACCTTTAAAGGGTAATTGCCACTTTTAAAAACTAATAAAGACTCTGAGAGACTGAAAGGAAGTCAACCCCATTTTACTGGAAACAATAACCCCAAACAATAGAGGTGTGTTTTTCCATAAAAAAACATGGAGCAAGTTATTGGGAAATGGCTCTTAAAGGGAATGAAAGTGAAAACTGCTGATTTTCTATTCCTTTCTGTGTTTCCTTAAATATTTCAATCATATAAAGTCAACCCCATGTATGTTGTAATGTGCACAGTTCTTATTAATAGCAGAGGTTGCTGGATTTTGTAAAAATGAACCCTTGTAATGCCTTTCATTGTGTTAAAGACTTCTCCTCCAAAGCCTAATATCCACTTTTTCTGTCTGCTAAAAAGGGATTGAAAGATTTAAGTAAAACACTTTGACAGCTTTACTGGCTCTGAGTTAAAAGGTGCCCTCTATTCAGCTAGCATGAAAGTCCGACTCTGAACAGCAGCATTTTGGAATATAGATTGCTTTCAGCACCCAGACCATTGTCGCTTCAAAGCCGCCTGAGTTCCTCTTTGGCTCTCCAGCTTTAGAAATGGTGCCTCGTAAAAGAGGGATATGAAATTATATGAGACTGGAACCGGGGTGGATAATGGCCAGAAACCGGAAAGAGACGGAGGGAGAGGATAGACAGAGAAATTAATGATATAAGTCAGTGGACTTCTGGACTGCTGAATACCAAGGAGGACAATCTGAAAGCATAAAAAAAGCTAAGAAGATGGAGACAGGTGAAAAGATGCAAAGAGAGGATCAGACGGGGCAACGGTGAACTAGTTAGGGTTCAGTGAGTGAGGACAGACGAAGATAAAAGAAAGAGGAGATGGTTACAGGCTGAGAACAAAACATCTCCAGCTGAAAAACACCTAAATAGTGTAAAAGTAGAATCTGAGAGACGGGAGGTGACGGTGTGCTCTCCTTTACTGCTGTAACCCTTCAATGGAGCCGCCGTGCCAGTACAACGCTTTAACCATCGAAGTGTTTCTCCTTAAATGTGCCCATGACAAACATCACCACTGACACCACCATCACCAGAGTGACTAGCAGGCACCCTGTGGTGGTGATTCAACATCATTAGTGAACATGACTGGCTGTGGACATTAGGGACGCAACATTACACCACACCATGCCGGGTGCTAATGTTCTGGAAAACTAGATACCATCTTTTCACTTGCCATCCTTCACTCACCGAATCCGGTGGAAAAATTGCAAACCTGGCAGGAAAAGAGAAGACAGAAGTGAGAGAAGGGTTTTCTACAAATGCTCTTGGGTTTGTGCATTTATCTGTGTGTGTGTGTGTGTGTGTGTCCACCAACTGCTTGGAAAAGCTTAGAAGAAGAAGAGTGTGTTTTTCATCTCTGTATGTTTGCTTTAAGCCCATATTTTGTTATCTTATCCTCCATCCTGCTCGATCATATTTCATCACACACAGGTTGCCTCCCATTGAGGCTTTGTGAGCCCCACAGCAATGGGGAGAGTAGGCCTCCTATCTGCTAGATCCGTCTTTGAAAGTTGCTCCTCCCCGCCACTAGATGCAACATCTGTGAAATAGGGGAAATGGTGGGAAATTCCATTTTCAAAAAGACATCGCAGCAAGGGCTCACTTGTCTGTGAGGACTGATACAGCTAATGCATTTTAAGTGTCCGTATTCATGTGCTTGTGTGAGTGCGTCTGGGTGAGTTTCTGAGTACTTTATAATATTCGTATTCGCCAACCCAACTTGTCCAGGGTTGCGTTCATGTGTGTGAACATGCACGTGTGCACAGGAGCATGCCTTAGCAGCCCCACAGAAGGCACTCTCATGTCATCA
This sequence comes from Pholis gunnellus, assembly GCF_910591455.1. Classification (NCBI taxonomy): domain Eukaryota; kingdom Metazoa; phylum Chordata; class Actinopteri; order Perciformes; family Pholidae; genus Pholis; species Pholis gunnellus. The sequence continues at coordinate 13,525,516 of NC_136541.1, forward strand.
TCGTCTCACCTCCTGCTATTATCACCACTTCTGAGAGCCCACTCGGGGCTAAATTAATTTCCCCCTCTTTCCAAGTTCACCCCCCCACCACCACCACCACCCCACGCCAGCACCACTCTGCCCAACGCATTTCTCTGGTATTTGTATTTGTTTGCTCCTCCTTTTCCTCTGTGCCCGACAATTCAATCCTGTTTTCTGTATTAACAGAATTCTGTCATTCTGTTTCTACTTTCCAAGAGGTTGCTCTGCCTCAATGAGTTGCTCTGCCTCTGCTTCAAGAGTCTTAGCTGCTGGACACGCTACTCATCCACAGAGATGAACAGAGTAAAAAGCAGAAAAGGAGTGCAAGATTGGAAAGGCAGACTGTCATTGTTGGGCAATCATTTGGTTGTATTGGCCTAGCAGAAACCCATTTGCACATCATTGCCATTAAAAAGCAGTAGACAAAGACACGGCTACACAGTGGCTCCGGCTTCTATAATAATACGTGTTTTCAGGGTCTCTTTGGAGAAGCTTTTCATTTCTGTCACATGCCTGTTCCACTGGAAAACCCGCTAATGACTGTTACATGTGTGACTCTTAAATGAAAATGAAGCCAGAGACGGCTAAGAAATGGAATCCAGCTCAGACAATTAGATGCACCATCTGCCTCGTCTTCCACCGGTCCCCTATGTAATAGGAGTAAATACCAGCCAAGTTAGTTAAGTAAATGCCACAGACCCACTGGTTTGTGCTTGGAATGATGGGCTGAATATTAATATGGTTTGTATCTACTAGTATGTTTATGTGACGTAAAACTCTATTTGGTAATGTTTAACGAGAAGGGCAGTGGGAATCGTTAGCTTGATTAAGCTGGGCCATATGCTCCAGTCACGGCAGAGGACCCCATGAAAAACAAAACAAAAAAAACAACAACACAAAAACAGCCCTGAATCACAATGAAGATGCACTCATTTGCCTTCTGCTCACAGTGGATGCACTGGACCACATGAGGTCGGTCTCCTTCTCCGTCTGGCTCTATGTGTAGGCTCTATTTTTGTTCTGGCGTGCGGTGCAAGACGCAGCTTTGTGCCAGCAAAGTAACATTTTCCTGAGGTGGTTTTCATATTGCTGCTTGGAACAGGTCAACAGGACACGGCACAAAGTGCAATCCTGCTTTCATTCTGTTGTCATGGAGTTGAGCCATGTTTTGAATGAAGTGATCATCAAGCATTCGTGGCAGACATTTCTGTTGTGCGGGACTTTGTAATGTGAGAGGAACGCCTTTGTTAAACCAATTATAGCCGTCATTGAATTATAATCTTAAATATAACCCGAGTGCTGCTGAATAATGTCCTGTAGGCTTCTCTGTCTGCTTGGGTAATTGGGTGGGTTACCAGGTTGCAGCGTTGTTGGCAGGATCCGTGTCATGGTAAACCGACAATAGAGAGAAATGTACGAGGTAAACCTAATCAAAACTTAAGACGCAAAGTCATTCATGCACTGAGCTAGAGAGAATTGAGAAAAGAGCCACCTTCCCCAGTGACCGCAGAAAGCGAATGCATGTGGAGACAACTCATCAGGATTTATGTCTGAGTTCTTGGGATAACGAGGAGGCCTGCTGAGATCTTGAAGTACTTGAAAAACCGTAGGAGAGGTTTGTTAAGTATGTTAACAAGTCCTCATTAGAACCTGTGTTCACTTTCTATCCAGCCCTCCATTGGATGGCTCCGTCAGTGCAACATACCATAACATTTGGCCCATGCATGTTTAACCAGGTAAGACCCATTGAGATCAATGATCTCTTTTACAAGGGCGACCTGGCCAAGACACATAAATTCGTCGAAATATTGAAATACCTACACGATAAAATCAATTGTCTTTTTAAATTCCAAGTGAGGGGAGAAGAACACATAAAAGCTTTCTTTACTTGTTCAGTCTGTGCTCACAAATGTATGCTGGGCTTTACCCCTATGAATGAGTACAAAAAGTACAAATGACTGAGCCTACGAAAGGTCAGCGATGGACAACCTGCCCCGGAGCAAGCGTACCATCACGAGTGAAGACTTTGCGTTGTATAACCAATCTCAGTGCACTCTGCAGAACTAGCTTTGAATGTATGAAATCATTTGATTCTGCTTTGATAATATATTCCTACTTGCGCTGCAGTTTGGCTGTGCAGCGGCTATGAAATTGTCAAAAATGGCGTCCCATGTGCACTCGTCTTTGTGCTCTTGGATGTGCTTTGTACCGTGTGCCTTGATTTACAAAAATGAGGAATTTATGTCTCTGTCCTCCCGTGTTTCTCGTCTCATTCTCGCTTTTCATTTCTGTCATTGATTCCCCAGCTCCCTTATCTTTCCATTTTCCTTACCTTCATACACTTAATGTATCTCCTTTCCCTCCTTGTGAATTGCTGTACTTCCTCTTTCCTCTGGCATTTCCCTCTCGTCTCTGGCTCCCCTCATCTCTCATTTACATTCCCTCTTTCCTTCCATCCGCCCCAGCATGCTGAACGGGGATGAATGAACCTTTCTGCCATCACAAGCATTGCTGCATCCCCTTATGCGTGTGTGTCCATGTGTCTGTGTTGTGCCTTGTGTGTATGCGGCACACAGCCAGTGTGAGCACGTGGTTGCGCAGACTCTTCCTGGGGGAAAACACGGATGCAGCCTTTTGTTTCTGCTCTTGTTTAGGATTACAGTTTTGTTTTATTAATGCTATGGTAATCTGGTTTTCCCTCCTTCTTTGGTCCTTGTGCCTCACGAAATGCAGGAAAGCTCAAAGGACAAGCATTGATCTAAGCGGCTCTGGAGACCCCATGCCACTCAGCCAGCTTCTACCGTGTCAATCTTTCATGAATGCTGCTGGAGGAAAGTGGCCGTCGGGGAACTGCAACAGACAATTTGCTCAAAACAAAGGACAGGAAACATAGCGGAGCCACCAGTGGAATGGCCAGACCCTTGTGTGGCTGCATGGCCAACTTGTTTTTCATTATACGCTTATTAACACTGCTGCTTTTCACTTGGATGACTGATTGAAACAGAAATACCCGAGGCTAAACATGTTGCAGAATAAGTGAGGTGTGTGTGTGTGGTTGCGTTGCTGTCCTCATCGTGGAGTACTTTACTGCAAATATCAATCAATGTTTGAACATTTTTCAAACTTCTCTTTTAATAAGATTCAAACCAAACGGACAGTAATGGTGTTAAACTTTGTATCCGACCTGTCTCGACAGTTCTAGGATGGATCACCAGTTTAACCTCCAGATTATTCAGATGCACACCCATGCATGCACACATGCATGCACAAATGTTCACAATGCTGAACGCATGCAGTACATGTGAGCGCATACAAATTTGCACATGCACACATAAAAAAAACCCATAAAAACGTTGCTTATTTGTCTGCGTGTCTCCATCTCCCTTCACCTGCAGGAGAAAGTCTATGAAATATTAATTATAATGCGCTATGAAGACTATGCGCTTAGCTTACTGGGAAGAGAACCCGGTGTGTGCAGGTGTGCCTTTCTTTGAGGTTTGTGTTCAGCCTGCTAATGACCACTGTTTTTGAGACCTCTTGCCCTCTTTCTCTCCACTCTTGTCCGTCTCTCCTCTTTTTCTGCCCCCTTCACCTCTAACCTTGTGCCTCAGCCTCCTGTTTCTCCCTCCGTTCCATTCCGCTCCACCTCCGCCTCCCAACCTCAGGTTTAGACAACTAACCTTGAGCTCCGCTGACACCACGTCAATGCAAATTGAATCCCCCCCCCAACTCTCCCATCCCTCTCACTTCTTAGCCGTCTTCCTCGTTTCACTTCCTTTTAGAGATTATGTGGTAATGAGGGTGTCTCGCTTGTACAACAAGACCTTTCTCGCCTCTCTTTCTTTTACTCCCACGTTTGCTTTCTCTCTCTCATGTTGTCACTCTCTCATGCTGTCCCCTCCCTTCTTTCTCCCCCGCGTTACATTAATTAGGAGGCTATGTGGTTGTGTGCGAGCCAGAGGTGACCTGTGTGTTAATGTGAACAGAGGGACCATGAGACTGGCTTGTGAAGTGTCTTTGCAGGCCATTCTGCGCTTTTACATGGCTCAGTGTCCGGGGGACAGAATGAAAATAGACTAATTCCGTTAGCTACAAATGAGGCCATTTTTATCGAATGGATGGCCAGACAGAATGCTTAACAGCATACAGTAGGAAGGAAAATAATTCGACCATAATGGACACATTTGCATATTCAGATTTTAATTTTAATTATACTTGAAGATGCCAAGTTTCCGTATGTGATGTGAAATCATGCAGGAGTGTGAAGCGCTTGCATTTCCAGGGAGTGAGTGAATGTGTTGAAAGTACCAGAAGATGTTCTCAGGCCTGAAGCAGGATTTGGGGTTATTGAGGTAACTACAGGTTTATTTATTTTTTATCTTTTCAGGGTTATTTTATAACAAAACATTGAAGCAACACATTTGGGCAGTCAGTGATTACTTGACAGCTGTCGTCCTTCCTGCATTTGCCAGCTTGCAACTGTGTTGCTTTTAGCCTGGATTATGTGTTTAACTTCATCATATTTGTCTGATATTATAGTTTGCTCTTCATTTGTAAAATATGCCTCTCTGCAGACAGTAGACCTATAATAACTTTATTTATTTGTATTTATATTTGAGTGCTTTGACAGACAAAGCAAAGCTCCATGTTTGCGATTGGTCTTATGTGAGTGTGCTCATGGCTGGATGGAGAAACCCTGGTTTAAGTTACCGAGGCGATAACTACCGTCCTGTGACTGCTTAGTGCGACAGCGGTTGTTAGGAATGACCAATTACAGAGAGATATTTTTCTCCTCTTCGATTACCTCATTAAACCTGTGTGATGCATCATACCCCTCTCTGCCTACATTACTTTTTTTTACATACATATATATGCATGGCATTCACCAAGGCATTGAGAAGATGTCCACATGTAATGTGTTTTTGAGTGCAGACTGGGGAAAATGGTCTTTTTTTTCAGTTCCACTTTATTACCGTGCATTTGAATCCTCGACAAGAGGCTGGCCAAACGTGGCAGAAAGTGTCACCTGTCACATTAGATGATAATTGTACCAAGATGACGGCAGCGGAAGGCAGAGGCCCTGCTAAGCTATTCAGCTCTTATCTCCAATGTGACTGCATTAGTAAAAAGCACATGTAGGATAACGGATTTAGCAGATGGCTCCCCACGTAGAAAATGAAACCATAACTTGATGTGTGGTCGGGAGGGGTTTAGCACCGTGTGTGTCTGAAAGGGAGGAAAGAATGATCGCAATGCTTGGAGTGTAGTTTGTGTCTGTGGCTCCATGTCTGTGTTTAACAGACGGATTCATGTTGCCCTTTTACGGTGGAGCCGAGGATTCCCATGGTGCTCAGGGTCAATTCTGACTTCCAGTGACGGATGACTCTCGTCTGAGTGTGTGTGTGTGCGCGTGTGTGTGTGTGTGTGCGCAGGTGGGTGTAAATGTTCGGTTAATCCAGGTCATATCCATCTACAGAGGAGCTGTCACAACACAAATTGCAAAGCGAAAAATGTCCCCATACATATGCATGTCTGTGTGTGAACACATGTCATCGCTCTCAGAACTTCCTGTTCTCTCCTTTTTAAAGAACACATATTGCAAATGTGCAAAGTTTAGTCTCAAGGTGCAAATCAAGAATCCTGCCTTACTCTGCTTGCTTCCGTTATTTATTTATTCATGGCTGGTTTCAGCTAAATCAACAAGCCAACCTTTAGCTGATCGTTTCTGGGTTTGTGTGTTTGTGCTGCGTGCATAGGTACATGTCTGCGAGGGATTGTAGAGTACAACATTATATCCGCATGCTCATTCATTGCGGGCAGCGACGAACCCACCTGACCGCATCCGCATTAAGCCGTCCCACTGAGGGCTCTTAACCTGGTGTCTCTTGGCACTTATGTTAGATTCGACATCTTAGAAAGGGCAGGCTGGTGTAATTATCACACTCACCTTGTTGTTGTCGAGGTCATACACGGTGAGGGGGCGGGGACGCAGTCAGAAGGTTATGGGAGGTATACTCACGGTGTGATTCGTGACACTTGACACCATGAATCATCATGTGAGTCTGTGGGTCTCGCATTTTACAGACCGGCGTCTTTTTTTATTTTGTCCAACCCATTTATATCATGGAGGTAGGCTAAATAACAGAAGCCCTGTCGTATTAGACTACATTCATTTCAGCTAGGTGTACCGGACGTCTGAGTGTATATACCATCATCGTCATTTTCCCTCTTTCTCTGCCAGATTGTCAGTGCTATCACGTTTCAGTCAAACCTCCCTGAATCCTGTAACCTGTTCCCTGCTCTGGCCTGCTGTCATGACCGCTGTCTCTGTTCCTATTCCTAAAAACGTGCGTGCGATCCGTTAGCCATGTAATGACCTGCTGCTTGTCTGCGACCTGTATTCTTGCCTCTGCCCTTTTGTTCTTGTTCATCTGTAATGCCTGTCCACCTGATGCCAAACTACAAGGCTGGTAATTGACCCTGTCTCCGTACATTTGTTTTTTTATCTGCTCAGCCTGCGTAGGTCTGCTTTTGATTCCTCTTTTCATACTGCAACAGTCAACTGCCAAAAAAGTCTGAACTTGGCACAATTAGTGCTGAAACCCAATGAAAGGTAATTTGGTAAAAAGGCTTTCCAGAATTGTAGAATCCTGCTAAAGAGTATTTTGAACATGTACTCAACTGGACTTCCTGGATTAGTGCTTGCTGTGTTTTTCAAAGCGGTGCTATTTCAGTGGGACACAACAGGGGCCCTTTTGGACTGGTGCAGAGTTGGCCCAGTGATTGGTAGCGCTGCAGCATTTCCCCATTATTACCACTAAACTGTGATGGAGGGAAAATTACGCAGGTGGTTGTTAGGTTGTGAACTAGACCTGCAGGGAGGTGTGTGTTTGTTGTCTCTTTGTTTACACACAGAAATTGAGAAAAGAGAAGTCTACTACTGACCCAGTTAGAAATAGAGCGAGGGAGAGATGGAGAGAGATCTCTTAGGGGGTACACTGTTTGTTGTAATGAGTTTAGCATGGTTCCTTTCTCAGCTCAAAAGGAAAAGTGCTGAAACAGACTCACACACACACACACACACACACGCCAAAATGCTCACACACTTATAACACTCTTACTTTATGTTTAAGTCATGAGGCTCCACTGCTTTTTTGCCAACTCAATAAACACACTGCTGCCGAACCCACTTCAAACCTCCACACCCACCCTCAAACCACAACCCACTACATCTAAAAATGTCCCTCGTCATTTCTTTGTTGGGAGAGGACGCAAGTCCTCCTGTGTTTGCGTTTGCAATGTATGTGAATAACTAAAGGCCGTTAGATAATATCAAAATGCTGGACGCGTACACAAGTCTGCAGCCATTTGCTGTTCGTGCTCAAAGTTTCCCCGCTTGTATTGAAGACCTGCATTTCCTACAAAGCCTTGTGAGCATTTCCTGGCTCCAGGGCAATATAAAATACAGCTCAGTATGAAATTGGTTTTTGCAGATTACACCGAGCAGCATTGTGTTTGACACAGGTATACTTGTAGCGATCTTGCTAAGTAACCATGGTCAGAACATACAGTTTCCTGAGCAGATCGCGCAGAGATTGTACGCAGACCTCTGCAGCGGTAAGAGTGAGAATCACCCGTTATCAATGCAGACCTAGCTGATGTCTCATCTTTTGGACAAAAAAACAAAAACACTAAGAGCAGCAGGGGTTATGGGATAAAGAGGTGTACAGTACCATCTTTAATAATAGCATATTTGCAGTGAAAATGTTTTAGTCCTGGTTGCTTCTGAAGATTCCTTATCATGAAAGCCACCCTGTGTTTCGCCGGTTGAATGCATTTAATGTGAACGAGTAGCTGTAGGAAATGTTCGGTTTGCATTGGCAGTAGGTTATTACAGCTCTGATACGTCTGTAGGTGAGTGAAGAATAAAGGGTGAAGCTGATATTGATGAGATAGAATCACAAACGGTAAAGTTGGATTACATGCTGCTAGAGGTGAAACGGATCATAAAACTCACGGTTTGGATCAGAGTCATGGACGACGTCTCCTTCAAACAGCTGGATTCATTCAAGTTTCTCACCAACACTACATTTTTTACGAGATTACATGTGAACACATCACGATAACGTTATAATTTAGCTTGGTCCAATTCGGATTTACACTGAACAGAGCCTGAACGCATCATAATGTAACTGAATGGAAACCTTCATTCGTTGGCCTGTAGCGGTGCCGTTATCTTTACCAGCTCTCCTCTCGTCAATTTAAACACGGACTGGTTGTTTACAATGTAACATTATCAGAGATCAGCGACTAGAAAAGCATAAATGCCGATGTCCTGATCGCATATTTTACTGAATATTGGCGGACAACGATCGTCAGTTCAACTTTATTTCACACTGTGATGGTTAACGTTAAACTGTGTAATTAATCCGGGGGATCCGCATGGATCGACAGTGGTCCGTTACACCACTACATGCTGCCTTTACCTGTGAATGTGTGAAGGCAATTTGTATCCAGTGCAAGAATGGCAGGCTCCGCCACTAAAACTGAAAACTACCATATACTGTAAAGAGGTAATCGCAGAATGTAGATGTATTGAAACACTATTGATCAAAAATGATGACGATTTTGGATATCGTAATATAGCACGAGTGTGTTTTCCTGGTTTTATTGGCTGCATTACAGTAAAGTCATGTCATTTTCAGAATTTACCAGACTCTTCGAGCTGTTCTGTTATTTGCCTCTACTCACTTAGTCATAATATCCACATTACTTGAAACAAACTGGAATTATTCTTAAAGTTTAATAACACGCTATATCAAGTGTCGGAGTGAGAAAAGTACATTTTTAATGGATTGAAATATCTTCTTATTGTTCTGACCTTTTGCCTCACCATGAAATGACAAACGGATTAATCATGCAAATAGGCCGAAAGCTCAGGGGAACTAAGACACACACACACACACACACACCTACACACACACAAACACACACACACACACACACACACACACACACACACACACACACACACACACACACACACACACCTAAACAATACACTTGTGAGTTTACGGAGGGCCAGATAAGCGCAATCAATGTCGGCCAATTATTTTTGCTGCTCTAAGTGATTAGCTGGGCATCTGCTTTCCCCTCCCTACGTCTGTTTATGAGATGTGCTTTTTGTGATAGCTTTATGCTGAACTGTGTCTCCATAAAGTGACCGTCAGTGATGAAAGAGCCTCGGCGTCTTTTCCTGCCTGTTTGATGAAGTCTGACGTTGACGCCTACATGCCGACAAGCAATCCGAGTAATGAGTCTTCTGATTGTTACAGGAGCTTGTTTGTCATTCTGCTTTTGAAGGGGGGGAAGTTACCAATTCACTTGTGTTGTTCTCTCATAGCGGAGCAGAGGATAACATTAGAGGGCTCTCGTGAAGGACCGGGCTGTTAGGGTACCCAAGTGTAATGGGAGTTCACCAGCGCTCAATATTTGCAAGAACAAGAGTTAATATTTATTAATGCCGAGGGGTGTTTTAAATGTGTGTGTGCGAGAGAGGAAGTTTGGGCCAAGCAGCAATAATTTTTATTTTGCAGCTGTTCCTGGAGAGAGAAAGAGAACAAGAGACAAACAGACCAATGAATCAGGGTCATTCCTCTTTTGCTCTCTTTGCTCGGGGTGATTCACGAGTCGAACACCTGAAATCGTGGCTCTGTGTTTGATACCCTTGAACACCTCCCTCCGCTCCTGCATTAGTCCACATCCAATCCCTATAATGTGCAGTGAATAACCGCTTTTACAGCTGGTTCAGGTATGATACAGTGTGGGAGGCAGCTACCAGGAGGCCAGGGAATGAAGCAGGCAGGAGGAAGACTCATGAATAATGGATTGAACAGAGGGTCCGTGTTAGGCTTGAATATGAATGGCCTCCCCTGCAGTCACCTGGCTTGATCAGAGCTCATACTTACACCTCGGCGACGTGCTCTGAATGTTAACTCTCTTTCGAGTAGGAGGCCATTACAATGACTCTGATAACTGGTTATAGGTCACTCGCTGACGACGAAAACTGCTAGTTTCTGTTAGTTCTGCAGAAAAGTGGCCCCTGTGACTAACATATTACTTTATCGGACATGCCTAAATGGTTAATCTTGATGTATCAAAGCGTAAGCAGTTATAGATGACAGTAGTTGCCAATGTTTTATACATGTAGTTTAGTCCAGTGGTTTCCAACTGAGTCCAGCCCCATTCTAAGGGTCACAAAATACAACTGGAGTGTCGTGAAAGGATTAATGGAGTAGTTACGCTACAAAAATGTGTTTTTTACTTGTCTCTAACCTTTATTGTGAAATAATGGATAATGTAGAATACAAATACAAAAGAACAACTTGTGTATCCGTTTAGAGAGCAACCAAAAACACTCACTTTGTTGGTATGCATATGATGCAGTTTTCATCGAGGACGGTAATGGTGGACTCCGCCACAAACGATGAAAACTTCTATATCATTTTTTTTCATATTAATGGAATGTTGATACATCGAATGGCTATAGCCGACTATAAATAGCATCAAAAATGGTTGATTTCATGAAATTAAGGATTATTAGAGATGATAACTTTAATCAATTATTTAAATTAAACCATCTATAAAGTTTAGAGAAAAAATGACTGGTGCGATTGCTAATAGCTTAATCTTAATCAAACCAATGAAGTACCTCAAAATTGCACTGAAGTGCTTAAATGACTTTCCAGCACTAATCGGAAGCTGGAGGTATAGTTTTACCCTCTCCGCTGTTCACTGAATCAAATCTAGTTAACTTAACGGTATGTTATCCACAGCAGTAGGCACTTTATTAGGTCGAGCACTTATTTAAATAGCTCACTGCCTCCTCCAGACAGTCAGTTACTTTGCTGTAATTCAAGAAAAATAAACAGGTTCAAAACCTTCTGTCAGTGTTGGAAACTTGGTAAAATAATGGGTAGATCTGAAGCGTCCTCCAACCTTACAGTTCCTTACAGAAGAATTTTAAAGGTGACATGTCATGCAAAATGCTCTTTTTCATTGCTTTTCAACTTAAATGATTGTGTTTATAGGACCCCAATGTATGTATATATAGAAAAGAGCATCCTATTTCTCCTTTTCTCCTGCTCCATCTATCACAATTACTTGTTCACACTTGCTGCTGAATATGACGTCCTGTGGGGTTTGTGTCTCATAGAACCACCTCCTGCTAGATGATCCCCCCTATAAAATACTGAGTGAATCTAATAATGTATTGAGCTGATTCACCAAATAGCCTGAGATGTATAGGCTGCAAATAACTTGTGTTGGTTTTTGAATCGTCTGCTGATTTCCTCAATGATTGAATTGATTGTTTTCTCTATGAAATGTCATAACAATTTAATTACATTTTAGCAGAACTCAAGGGGAAGAACAGCAGCAAGCACGAGTGAATGTTGCTTTAAGAATTATTGAAACAACAAATCAGTTTTCAAAAATAAGTGAAATCATTTTCAGTTGATAAACTAATTAATAAGTCGACCAAATGTTTCAGCTCTCAAAACCATTGAAACGTTGAACTTGTCTTTATCTCGCCTAATGATCATACTGATGTATCTATCTGCTTTTTGGTAATAAACTAGTTCTGTCTTGCTAAATTATCCTCATATCGCCATATTGCATGCAGACATGAAGCGACTAGCTTCCCAGTAGGTGCACATACAAGTACACAAACAAACGGGCACCCGCACAGACGCAAGGATTAGGTTTTTCGGTCAGAAGCCACTGATTAGAATATGTTTATTGCTCTGCAGGCCAACGGCAGAGCTGTTATCAAACACGCGCATGCACACACACACACACACACGCACACAGTTGTCGTGCTGCTTGTGAACTGCAGAGTTCTTATTAAAAATTGATCTGCAAGCTGTTGTGTGTCGCTGCTTCGCTGAGGAATTCATTACCTCTTTGTCATGCGCCGCTGTCTCTCACACGCACACACACACACAGTTGCACACACACGCACACACACACACACACACACACACACACACAATTTATGCACGCAGCATGCCTGCGAGCAATCCCTACCTGTCGAATGAAACAACACCCTTTCGTTTAGAATATTTCAGATGCAAACAAACAAATGCTCCAGTGGGAGAGACGGGAAGAAAGAGAGACGAGAAGAAAGGAAAAAAAAACAAAACCGGAAGGATTCAAGACTCAAACAGAGATGGGCTGAGAAAACAAACAGGCTTCGAGATGGGGTGATGGTGAAGACGAGGAAAGAAATCCCTCTTATAATTGTTTGGTTGTAGTTGTTTTAAAGGCAAGGACTCCAGTGTACGACGGCACACATCCCTCTCTCTGCATTCCCTCCCCTCCTCATTCTTCCGTGGCTCCCCCACTCCTCCTCTTACCGCCCTTTCATCTCCTCCGTCCAACTACTTCAACAAATCATTACTCTGTCTTCTTCCATCGTTTCTCCCTCAGTCCGTTCTCTGTCTCTGCCAAGATGGCCTTCACTCTCTTTCCCCCACTCTCTCTTATTTATTTAGCTCAATTTCTTCGGCTTCAAAGCTGTGATTATGTACAAGCGAGCCGCAAGCGGCAGAAATTGAATTCTGGTTGAATGATTTACTCCGTATTTACCTTCAGTTCCTGTGTATTAACTAAGACGGCCCTGATTGAAATTCAACCCCATGCCTTGCAACCTGCCAAGTGTCCCTGAAAACCTTGTTGGGAGTGGAGTGCAGATGAAGACACAGAGAGAGCGAGAGAGAGAGAGCGAGATAAGGGAAACAGAGAAAATGAGGCGAGAGACCAGCCGGTTTGTCCGCCTGTCTGTTCCTCTGTCTATCTGTCGGTCTCCTTTTGGCTGTAACGACCTCTCCACATGATCAATGCCCCTCAAAGACTAGCCGTTCACCTTCTCTTGAGTCATTTTCTCTCCGTCTGCCACTTCTAAGTCGCTCCCTTTCTCTGTGTATCTAGTCACTCAGCAGCCATTCCATCTCTCTCTCCCTTTCTGCTTCACTCCATCATTTTCCGTCCTGTTCTCCAGTGAGCCCCGCTGCCCCTCTATTACTCAGCAGGTCACAGTGCGTCTCAGTATCTCTGTAATTTTCCATCCATGCCTGTTTCTTTAATTACAGCTGACGGTCTGCCTCACATCTCTGGCAATTTACACTCCACCATCTTTTAAAATATACCTTATTTGTGACATTTGTGGTGTTTCTCAAAAACCTTCTAACTTTTAAAGGGTACTCTCAGTATTTTTCAAATTGGTGGAGTATCGACAGAGAACGCTGCAGACAGCGGCCGCTGAACGGGGCAATTCCTCACCACCAATTTACGTCCACTAAAAGCGCTCGTTTTGGCCACTGACACCCTCCGATTGTTTTCACAAGTCTCTTGACAACATTATGGAAAGGTCCCTCCAGATAAATTATCGTTATTAACTAAGAATTGTTGTGTTTTCATCACCTTTAGAATGAGCCCTCTATAGCCACACAGGGAGTCGGTCCCCATCATGGAGTCCGCCATGTTTCTTCAGTAGCCTTAAACATACAAACCAAACACTGACTCTAGATCTGCATTTTGCGTCGGCCACTGTAGATCTCTTCACGCTTGGTGCAAGGGAGAAGTTTCTAAATCCTAGTTCAACTTTTTGGGAAATACCGCTTATTTACTTTGTTTCCAAGAAGATGGATACCACTCTCGTATGGTTTTAAAAAAAAATCCACCTACCAACATTTGTAATGCTCTTTAATTAACACAATCAACACAGCTGTGTATTTCCCCAAATTATTGCTTTACTTGACTTAAATGATTCCTTTAATGTGTGTGATGTTGACCTGTGTGTGTCGGTACAGTGGGTGGACACGTGTGTGCATGCAGTACGGTCGAGCTTACAACAAAAACACTGCCTCACAGTTATTAATAAGGATTTGTTTTCTGTGGAACCGCAGCACGCTCAGCTAGAAACAGAAAAGCATTGTGTTGATTCTGGTCTATTTCTAATCATTCTAGGACAAAGCAACACTGTACAACAAGTGTTCAGCCAGGAACCAACCGCTCAGCCCCCATTGTTTAAACTATTACAGTTCTGGGTCGTGTAACTGTGACTGAACCGCCGCACTAAAATCTCCCTTTGCAATAAAATAGCTTTGTAAATTTAGTTTCTACAAGATAAGCAAAATAATCTCAATCACAAGCATATTCCATACACCCGCTAGATTTTCACAGCATGCTTATGATTTTGAGCTGATTAGGAGATTATGAAATGGATGTCGAAGCTCTTTGGTATGTGTTATTGTTACACATTGATCTGCAGCGCCGGCTGCATGCTGCATTAGAGCCGCTGCTTATCAACAAAGCCGAGGGCATGGGAAAATCTGCTAAGTCAACCTCCAGCTGACTTCCAGCTGGAGTGGAGAGGTCCCACCGTACCAGTGGCGAATTAAAGTGCGCTGATCTGAATTACAGTTTCTTCCTGCAACATTTTCAGAAACATCCGTTGTGTATGATTTATATGTGTAACGTACACAAAAATGTTGTGTGCCGTGTGCCACCTTTTAAAGTTTTCTTTGTCAATTTATTTTTCCCAGATTAACCCAAGTAAAAACACCTGCTAAGGACCTGCTAAAGTTCATCATCAACTGACTTAAAATATGTGTCTTCTGTTTCTATTTCTTGGTGCCAGGTTTCCTGCTTTGCTACCTTGCACAAAAAACTTTCCTATGCACGCTTTGTGGCAACGTATTTACCCAAATTATGAAGCAGTGGGCTCTTAAATATTCCACACCATCTTTGAGTTTAATTTCACAGAGTGTGAAGTGCCATTTAGTGTTTTTGTACACAGACGAGGGAGCACACTTTCTGATGTTTTGGAGACTCGCTCTCTTCAGTAAACAAAGCAGCTCCAAGTTCTGCTCTCTCTCTTAAAGAGAGATGGAAATCACCCAGAGGAGAGGCCCTGGCTCACTAAGATAATAGGATCTCCGTGCTGCTGTTTGGACTTCACAAGAGCCAAACCTGCCGCACTAAACACTGCTGCCTTCTCCCCTCATGAAATATGGATTTGTGTACAGGCGGGCACGAATGCTAATCATCATGCAAGTATGTGTGTGTGTGTGTGTGTGTGTGTGTGTGTGAGTAAATTCTATCGACTTTGTGTTAAGTATGTGTATGCGCAAGGGTACACGCGTGTATGTGTGTATTACTCTGGGCCGAATTAGATTTGGGTTCCGAGGCGAGAAAGGGAAGAGACGCATGGAGGAATTTAGCTACGAGGCTCATAAATAGTTTAGCCACCCAGAGCAGATTCATCAAGTAGCGGTGAGGGATAAATCACGTTTCTCCCCCTCCTCCTTTACCCCTCCTCCCCCATCCCCGGCTTCTCTCTCCCGCCGAAGAGAAGGATGGAATATGCTGGATGGTAATCCTGAGACTTCAGAGAACCTAATACCTGCCGACACTCGTGCCGTTCGGACTGAGACGGGCGTCTAATTGTATACTCCGACCTGCTTATAGGTGCACATACATAACGCACGTTGCGCACACAGAATTCTGCGCCCTGTGCATCTATGCCAGCAAATGGGATCAGGCAATGTTGACGGCAATGAAAAGGCAACATCATCACAGTAGCTTATAGGCTAATGTGCTCCAGTTCGTCCTCTCGCACGCACGTTTGAGCCGACATGCCGACTTCACACAGAAACGCCTTTTATGAGCCGTGTCACGTAAAAGCTGAAACGGTCCGATCGATGGTGATCTGTTGCTTCGCATCGTCCAGTGACGTGACAAATATCCTCGCAGGCTGCCGCGAGCAAACAATTTCCCCCAAATTGAAAGGCCCCGAGGCCCTTTAGGCACTGGTGTTATTTGGCTTCTGTTTTCCCCTCATGGCCATCCATGAAGGATGAACCTCTCTATATATCATCTCTGTCTCTTTGGATAGAACCCAAGCTCCATCACCATAGCAATGGGCGTTTAGTCTACACCCCGAGAGAGACATAGTCATTCCACAGATTGCCTGAAAGGAGATTGTGTGTGTGTGTGTGTGTGTGGCGGACGATTTTAGAGGCTTTGAAAGTGTGCGTATGAAGACATGACCCTGTTTTCCTTCTGGTGCCGCCTCCATTTTTTGGTATGAATTATAGATTGGATTGCCGTGGGATTTATGATAAAGGCTTAAGAGGCTGCCTGTCACACACCTGGGCCCTCTCCTCTATTTTTTAAGCAAGTAGAAACGACTTTGACACAACCGGTTCCCTTACAAACTGTTCGGATGACCTCACGCCTTTTTGTTTCCAAACACTTCCCCGTGACTTTTCAGGTACCCTGACCCTCCTGCCTCGCCCTAAATGTGTGACGCATGCAAACATCTTTTCATCCATCATGTCTCCTGTCATTCCCTCTATCTCCTCCCTGCCCTCAACCCTTTCTTTAGTTTCTCCTCTCTTTCTTTAGCTCGCCGTCTCTGCCCCCCAGAGACACCCCTCTCTCCAAAGTGTGAGCCTTTGAGCCGTTTGCTCCTTCATTACTTCATTACTTCACTCTCTCGTTCCTCTCCCGCGCTCCGTCTCTCAGAGGAGGGCTTGCTGTGGCTTTTCATTACTCAACAAGTCAATCTTCATCACAGCGTCCTCTGTGTGCTCCCATTGGCTCAAACACGTACAGCCACACATCGGCGCATACAGGTGAACGCCCCTCCATCCTTCTATACCTATATAGTCTAGTCCCTCTGAGACCCGTGGGACCTCGAGGATCCCGGCCGACATTACTGCCTTGTCTGTAGTGGGCTCATTCTTAAAGCTAGCTTGAAGGAAAGGGGGCTGAATTACCCTCCAAAGTCAGGCTTTAATATGGCGAGGGGAAACTGGTATGGCGGTTATAACTCTCACTGCAACATATGTGAATGAAAATGGGTTGTATGGGTACCCACGAGTGTCCCTCTTACAGACATGCCCACTTAATGCAAATCTTCATGTAGTTTTGGGCAAAAAACATCATTTTTTTGCATGCAGTATAAATGTGTTATTTCCGCTTATTCTAAAAATGTGTGTATTTGTAAAGTGACATTATCATGTGCAGCAGAAATTGCAAAGTGGTGAGAAAATAATGGGTTTTACATGAAAAATGAGAACCAACAGTGAAGTTTTTCACTGGCGCACGCAGTGAGATGGCGCACAAGATATTATAACGGATAATACGCAAATGTGGAGCTTGTTGTCTTGTGCCTGAAATTGACAGGTCGTAGTCGCACGTTTACTTATCCGCAGTCCTCTTCATTGTAGCCGTGGACCTGTAGGAAGGCAAAGCTGCCACACAGAATATAAAGTAAGGACACATCCATGTATACACTCCGTTCCTTTTCTCTGCTCGCACAGACACATCATCACATCGGCTTATTGTTAAATAACAGAGAATATTTCAAAGGCTGTGTTATCGTGCACATATCGCAGAGAAGTGTTTTGATATGCGAGTGTGTGTGATTCGCGGTGTGTTTTCGTGGGTCCTCCCCCAGCCTTTGTGTGTCTATTTGATGCCGGCATTATTTTCCTCTTCTCTACCTATGGCAATTACTGATTGAGAAAAAAAATAAAATCATTTCTAGCAAGTGCCTCAGAATCTTCTCAGTGTGACGGAGAGCCTGGGGTCTTGAAAATGCGAGGAGACTGAACTCTGCTCCACATACACACGCATGCACACAGACATGCACACGCGCACACACATGCACATCAATTTTATGTCTCCTTGTTGAGTGCCTCTAGAGAAGAGACAGTCTGCAGCCAGCCAGTAGTTTACTCCAGAGACAGATTCTTGTTTAGCATTTAGATTGGCTTGATCAACCCCCACTTAGCCAATATGTTTGTGTGTCTCTGTGTGTAGGCGGTGTCTGTTTGTGGTCTGTGCGCTTTAGCATGAGCGCCGTTTGTGTGTCCATACATGTGTGTGTGTGTGTCGATAGCTGCTTAGACGTGTGGTTCCTTGAGTGTGTGCACACATGTGTGTGCACGTGTGCGATGAGCCATGGCTAACAGCTCTTGGTGAACACCGCAGGCCTGGGTCGCCAATGAGACTTAGGGAGGCAGTGAGCCAGGGTCACACAAAGTTACACATTAATCTTTTAGAGGAGACCCCACCACCGCCATCGCCACACTTTACCAGAATTCTCCAACACAGCAATTCCTAACAGCGTCATTTTTCTTTTTTTTCTTGCCGTGATATGCTTATATATAATTTTTTCGCTTTGAGAATCATGAGTCGGTTATGTAAGGCGAACAGACGGTGATGCCTTCTTCTGTTCAATAATTGATCGGGGATTTCAGAAACACTCAATCAGTCAAACTGTATTTAAGAAGGTCTGAAAAGGTTAATGGGATTCTGACTGTGACCGCTGACTTCACATGTGTGTGTTTGCACACAAAACACACACAGAGTCAAACAGAGTGTGTTTCGCAGGCTCACTGGATGTTTACATTTAAGATCAACGTTTTCAAACGCCATGTGCATGTCATATCCAAGCACACTATACCTTTAGTGGGCCACGCCATATTAGTCGGAATACTAGTGGGTGTGTGTGTTTGTGTCCACTCGTGCATGTGCGTGGCACTGCCTCTCACCTCTCTTTTACCCCAAGTTCAACCAGAGTTCACAGTCCCCCCTACACCACTTAATGTGTGTTGGGGAAGAGAGCGACAGACTCACACACACACACACACACACACACACACACACACACACACACACACACACACACACCTACACACACACACACACACAGTGCTTGTGTTCAGTTCTCTGCCTGGAGTCTCCCCAAAAGCCACTTATGTGCTCACAAAGTAATGGCTGTGTGGAGAGAGCGACAATTAGTGTGTGTGTCTGTGTGTCCACATGTGTATTTATGTCTCATCCAAGTGTGCATGTGTGACAGACGTCCAGCCTCTGATGACTCGGGGTTCTGTAAGGTTGTTGTCCCCGAGCGTCTGTTTCACGGCTCGCCGTGACATTATGGTTTCAGCTCCGTTTCCCCGCTATTACACAGGTGAAGGATGTGTGGTGTTTGGAAAACTGCATTAGCTTCTTTCTCCGCTACTACAACAGCATCCAACATGTTAACTACATAGAAAACCACCCGCCTTCTCTCGTCCTGTTCATGTAATGTTTTGCCGTCGGGTTGAAGGCTGAAGGTGATGGCACTGTCTTGCTGAGCGACATAGAAAAAGTGAGGATAATGCATTTATTCTGTGTGCACATGAGTGTGTGTGTGTGCGTGTGTGTGTGTGTATTGGGCTTGTATAATTCAGCCCAGAGGTGTTGTGCCGGTAATGGCGCCCCTAAAATCAAGCAGCCTCTTTCTTTCTTTCAGAAAAACACACATAACCACAGACGCACACCTGTTGTTGTCTGTTGGGAGACAGACAGACAGAGTGTGTGTGTGTGTGTGTGTGTGTGTGTGTGTGTGTGTGTTGATGTGTGCGCGATGGCAGCAGTGTGCAGACAGGATGGAGAGCTAAAGTAGATTTGACAGGCTGTCCTAGGCACTGACGCTACAAATGGCTGCCTGGATGAAAATATCTTCATCATCCCAAACAAATAGGCTGCCAGTCAGCCCTCCAATGCTTCTGTCGACTGAGTGCCATTCCTGCTCTTCTTCTTTCTGTCTTCGTCTCTCATGCACACGCACTTTTTGTTGATGTCATCACTTATTTTGTCTCTATTTGAATGCCATTCTCCTCTTCTTCCCTCTGGAGTGAGAGCAAACCGTTTTCTGAGTGTCTTTATGTGTGTGTGTGTGTGTGTGTGTGTGTGTGTGTGTGTGTGTGTGTGTGTGTGTTTGAAAGGGTGAGAGAGAGACAGAGTAAGTATGTGCGAGGGAGATCATAAATGAGGCTGATGCTTGGCCTTTGTTTGAAATATGAAACCGTTCTCAGCTGTATAATATTACAGCAATAGAACAGCAATCAGACGTTAATTGAATCTGGGTTATGACTTTTCTGTGTTCTCGCTCAGCTGAGTGTCTCTACGGTTTTCCCTCCCCGTCGTTCTCCGCCCCTCCCCCCCCTCCAACCCTCCCCCTTTTCTCTCTCTGTGACTCTCGTTTTCTTATTCTTCCCTGTATCCTTAACTCACTCACTTTCTTCTCCCTCCATGCTTATTTCCCATGCATGTAACAATTCTAAAGGCACGTCTCCCCTCATGCAGCCTGCCAGCCCCTCTCTGCCCCCCTTCCTATGTTGTTAACTGATGCCACAGCATGTAGCAGGACCCCCCCTCCCTCTCTCTCTGCTTCACTCACAGCATTCACATCTCATTAAAATGCCCTCTGGTGAAATGTCACCATCTTAACTACCCTTCAACATGGGACGCTGGATTGCAAATGTAGAAAAGTGATGTGTGTCTCTGGGCATGTGAGTGTGCATGTGAGTGCCCTCGTGTGTGTCACTGACTCTACGCCGTGTGCTGCTCGGTGTCTGAATGCAGTGTACTATGTGTGTGTTCCTTGATCCAATCTTGGCGAAGTATACAGAAATAACTTCTCCTTCTTTAATGGCCAGGCATCAACTTAAAGTCAGGGGGAAGGTTAAGGTTAAACGTGCTGCTGAGGCTGTTCAAGTCAGATTTATTTAAAGGGGAATTAATGCATTCCCTGAGCGTTCTCACAAGCATAGTAACACTACTTACTACACGTGTGTGTGTGTGCTTTCCCTCCTCCCTGAAATGAGAGACTATCTATCCAGCCTGACCTTTTCCTTAATTGCTTGGTTTGGGTTCTGTCCTTGCTCATTTTACGAACAGCGGTCTCCCTGAAATGACTGCTGACTCCCAATTGTCTCTGGTAAAACCTCACTTTACCTGTCGCAGCTGACAACCCACAGACCCACATTTGAAAACCCCCACATCTAAGCAGAGGTGCAGAGACACACACACACACACACACACACACACACACACACACACACACACACCTACACATGCACACACACATGCATCAGCTTGTAAGAAAGAAATTACTAGAAAGTAAGGGGATTTGGTCTTCAATGTCACACAAGTTCATATAAAAAAGTACACACAGCAAATAGCGTTGTGTTTATAGGGTTTGATGTCACCTCTTCGTCCTACTGGTCAGAGAGATTCTCTATATGGTTTTGTGTGTTTATTAAACCACACTTCTTATCTGTGTCTCACTTGATACGTCACACACCCATGTCTCTGGCTTGCCTCTCTTGGACATGGACTTATCTACAATTAAGAAGCAGCTAAGATAACATCAACTTAATTGATCCCCGTGCAGAGAAACTGAACACTGGCGGTCCTTCTATTGAAGCCATCAAAGGTGCATCGAAAAAGGAGCAGCCTGACACTTTTGGAAAAATTGCGTAAAATTGCAGAGAGTTAGATGAGAAAGTGGAAACCACTCTCATGTCCGTATGGTACATATGGAGCTGCAGTCGGTTAGCTTAGCATAAAGACTGATAACCAACATCTGACTGGCCATGAAATAGTTACTGTATATAAACTCCTGTATAATAATTATGTGTTATTTTAAAATTTTTCTTTGTGCACAAATTAAACAAACAAGGTACAATATGTTATTTGTGAGCTTTAGAGGTACTGGTAGGTCTATGGTTTTGTCATTAAACACAGCCAAGTTAGCTTCCTCCTGTTTCCAGTCTTTGTGCTAAGCTAAGCTAAGCTAACTGGCTGTTCGCTGTAGCTTCATAGGCCGTTTACCGGTCAGACAAGAGACTGGTGTCCATCTTCTCATCCAAGTCTCATCAACAAAGCAAACTATTGCTTTTGATATTAAAAACAAAATGGGAATACTGTTATCGTTCATGTGTACGTTATAAATAAATAAAAGGGGCCTGTTATCGTCTAGTGGCTGCAATCAGCTCGGGTGGCCGCGCTGCAGCCAGAACGTGTCGCAGCTGCGTTCGATGGAATCCCTGATGCATTTGAAGGTGAACTGTGTGCCTAGATTATAAGTTTTGCCTCCAGATGCTGCCACCTTCATCAGACGAAGTTTACAGATGGCCTCATTACTGTTATCAGGTTCCCTATTGGGTTTAAATCCAAGATATTAGGGTGCTTTTTGCTGTATTAATGAGTCATTTAACGTAACATCGATACATGTAAACAGGGTGCAATGATTGGGCAGTGTAGACTAAAGAGACATAAGATTTGTCTGGAGGTGATTAACAATGTGCAGCTTCTTAGCCAGAGTCAGTGTCCTGACTAGGGACATTTGGGGAGGTGTTGTGCTGCATCTTGCCTTTTGTTGAGAATTAGGATAAAATATTTTACAGATGTTGCTCGGAGGAGGAAGTATCTCCTCGTCAGCTGCTCTGGTGCTGGTAGACAGAATGTATGTACGGTATTAAAAGCAGGCCGGTGGAAGACATTACGATGAAGTACTTAGATTTTGAGAAAACAAGGCCAGAGAGCAAGAAATACCGTCACTTCAATCGGCTGTATAAAAAAAAAAAGAAGAGAGATATCTTTTTAATTCCTTCTCCTCTGCTCCTCCATTCATTATTCCATGCCTTTTGGCTTCTATCCTTCCTTATCTCTTCTTGCTTCCTTTTATTATCCTGCAGGTTTCAAATTCAAGAGGCGACGGCTTCCTCGTTCCCATCATCTAATAAAGGGAGCGTGAAACTACCACTCCTCTCTCTGAGCCCACACTGGAGCCTTCCACTAATCAGCTTCCTCTTTATGAACCGTATTAGCTGGCACCTGTAGCACGCTGCCTCCGGCTTCTCTCACCGCTGCCAACATCCGAGCAGTCGCACCCCCACCGAGCCGGTGGTGTGTACATGTGGCCGACTGATTATGAGGTTCATCTGAGATTATGAGCAGATGGAGTTTCTGCCAAAGAAATGTTATTTAGTTTCTATCAACGGTGTTTTATTGGCATAGATGACTCACTCTTGGACCAAATAGATTCAATTTATGTTGATACATTGTGGTCTGAATGAATTAGTTGAAATAATATATGTTTGAGATATTGAAATTTGAACTACTACTGGTAGTCTGAGCAGCACGGTGTCTCGGAGAACAGCAACGCACCGACTTGGGCATATTTTCTCGGCTTTGGTTCACTGCCCTAAATGAGCATTTCAACACTGGCAACGTACCTGGACTGCTTCACTATCTTGTCTCTCCCTCTTTCTCTGTCTGGCTGACAGTCTAATTGTCATGTGGGCAGCCTCTGCCGCATGGATTTAGTGTCGCGCTTGCCTTAATTTAATTGAAAAGCCGCAGAAAGGAAGAAGGAGGGAAAGGAGGGAGGGGATGAAAAACAGATAAATAAAAAGTGGAACCAATCTTTGCCGGGTGCGCTGGGCGGTAAAATGGCTGTGCGCGGTGAATAATGCATGGGGGAGATGGATAGGTCTGCGTGGTTAGAGTCCAGGACTGCTGGCGCTTCATTACCGAGGTGTTTGTATGCTGATGCTGTAATGCCAGCTCCTTCGACTCTGTGAGAGAAAAGTGGCTGTGGAGGTGGAACCTCTCTCAGCTATCTCATATTTTGTCATCATTTTCTCCCCCTTCTCTCTTCTTCTGTAGATTTTTAACACTTTAACCCCCGACACACTCTTCCATCTTATCTACATGGTGAGAGAGTAAAGGACAAAGGCAGTTGGTATTCAAGCGAGCAACACACCTAAGTCTTGCAGCCGGCTTCTGGCAGAACTAGTTTACATGAGACAACCTTTAAAACAAGAGTAACTTCTGCTCTTGCCCTTTGACCCACACTGCACGTGTAATGATCGCTACCCATTATTATATTCCCCTCTTCTTCTCTTGTAGAAGCCTGATAGCAAAATGTTGGTAATGTTTATTCTGGGCTTACAACCTCTCATTGAATCGACTTTGACTTGTACGCTTTGATTAAGGTCGTGTTAACTAACTGAGGAACGTTACGGGTTGCTGTACTTCATGATACATGGACTTGGCTCATGTTAGGATTTTAGCTTATCACAGATGCACTGGTATACAGTATGTTGTACCGCGTATATGTCCGACAATAAGTAGGAGCCCCCATCTGACCACACTCAACCACCTAATGTTGGTCAATGTTAAAACATGTCAGCATACATATCATATTCGTATTTGAAAAACTCTTAATTATCGATATCTGTAATAGCCTCAAGAATCTAGTTTCTTTTAGGGTTTAATTTATAGTAAACTGGATTGCAGAGGCAGTCATGTTCTGTGTTTTATCATTTCCGTTTCCAGTATTATGACTGCTAAATCTCAGCAGGAGTTGCTGCGTGTAAGTCTGACAAACAAAGTAAACAACTCACAAAGCAACCACTCTGGAGATTTTTGAAAAACACAGGAGTGGAGCGAGGTTTTGTCACTGTTGTTTTTGTTTGAAGGATCTCCCACCTTGTTTGCTTTGCTTACATCAAAGGAAATGCCAAAGGAGCTAAATGCTAATTTTATTGGAGAATGTCGCTTTACGTCTAACTCTGAACACAAGATATGTTGCTTTTAATTATGTTGGGTGCTGGTTCGTTTTAGGTTGCTGTCAATAGCAGAAAAAAAATAAGTAAAGTAGAATTCATTCGCCAGCAGTCACTTGTGGGACCAGAAAAATGGTACATCATGATCCCAAGCATGCACGACATAAACATCATGGATTCGTGTGGCTGGTCACTTTGACCCAGACGGGAAGTTTTGAGTAAGGAAGTCAATTCCGTGCCGTGGCGGCGGCAGCTCTCGTTGTGTTGTGTGGGAACAGCGTGTCTCAGGAAGGCGAAGCCTATGGCGCGCCGGCATCCTGTGTAATGTATTCCATTTCATTATATTCAACCTCCCAGCCTGCTCTCATCAGTGGATCAGGAGTGTGCCGTCTCGCAGGCACACCGAGATATAATTACTTTCTAACACATGGAGAGCAGAGAGAGAGCGGCAAAGAGACAGAGCGAGGATGAAGGAATGAACAATGAAGTTTAATTACGCTTTATGGCAACAATTATAGAATAGAAACAGAAAGGCAATAGGCAGAAACATTGTCTCATTTTCTCTGTTGAGGTGGACTGGGTTTTTGCACAGTGCCAGAGGCAAACCAAAATAAGAAACAGTGAAGAGGAAACAAAGGAAAAAGGGGAGAATATGTCTGATCATATTTGTTATGAGAAAAGGAGGTGCTGGTGCAACTCCAAATCCCTCTGTGATTTGTTCCCCTTCTCATATTTCCTCATACAAACCCAATGCACTACTTCACTAATTGCAACCTTTGTAAGTAATTAGGAGACTGTAATGGTTTCCACTTGTACTCTCTCCACCTTGATAATTGTAGATTTATGGTTTCTGCCCCGCTCTGTAAGCAATGAGAAGACGGTGGAATTCAAGGAGCTCCACATGTGTCTGGCATTTTGTTTTCTTTCACTCACTCACTCACAGAGCGTCGGCATCAGTGGGATTAGCGGTCCGATTATCATGCCTCATTGGCAGCAATGTGCACACACGCACAAGCCACCGTGCGCTCTCGCACGCTGGCAAACACACGCTCAATCAAGAACAGATTAATTAAAGGGAACAGTCTAATTAGTGTCATTAAGGAAGGAATAATAGAAAGGCTTGTACATCAAGAAAAGAACTGAGGCAAGCTGGCAATGTGTTTACACACGCACACACACACACCACACACACACCTACACACACACACACACACACACACAGTATGTCCAAAGGAAAAAAAGAAAAGTGTATCAATTTATTTGGGAAGTTTTAATGGTGTTGAATCAATATTTCACTGTTGAACGCGTTACATGGAACACAATATGCCTCCTTTTCGCTCTTTGTGTGTGATCATGTCTGTTCAAGTTACAAAGGAGCAGACAAAAGGGGACACAGCTGAGTTGCCATGAGCAACAAGCCCTCACGGTAACTCTGAGTTACTCAATTGGGGGGGAAAAAAATGCCCTGGGTGGACCGTTGAAACGCACAAAGACACAAACTTGCAGTCATGATTGCACAAAAATACACATGAATACGTGGACACACACACACACACACACACCCTGGCTGGAGCTACAAGAGCCCAAATGTATAAGAAAGTCAATGCCGGGGTGCCCTGTGGCAGAAAACATCTTAACACCCTCCTCTCTTATTCTTTTATTCCTTTTCCACTCGTACTCTCACACAGCCAGGCACAGAGAAATAACACACACACACACACACACACACACACCTGATTTTATGCCAGAGGCTGCATAAATATATGAATCAGGGGTGACAATGTCGTGCAGAGTGGAGCCCTGTGCATCCTATTTTTACATCATTTACCTTAGGCTAAATGGATTTGGAACACTGTTGGATGGCTCACCTCTCACACTGATTTGCCTACTTAAAGGTGAAAAATGGTACATTTCCAAACTCAACCTCACAGTCTTTCACCCCCCCACACACACAGTTCTCTCTCTTGCCTTCGCTTGAGTATTCAAGGACACTTTGAGAGAAGCGGACCAAAAAGAAAACGCTGGTTCACCCAAATGTCCAAAAACATATTTTCTGACTTACCCCTAGTGCTCTATAGCCTCACAGATTGTTTTGGTTTTATTTGCCCAGCTTTTGAAATATCTCTAGACAATATTGTATATAGATATATTCCATTGCTCAAATGGTGGTGAAAGTAATTTTAGTTCTGTGGTGCCTTAAACATTGACAAATGTTGCTGTCAAACTTTAAAAAGTGTTCTCCTCTCTGCTGCTGTCAGTTGTCATTTCAGCGTTAAGCAGATGCGACCCTCCACCCTCAGTCACCTCCAGTCAGCATCACAGCCGTGCTCCTGATTCATCAGATTGCAGCAACTCCTTTCACCACCACCAGTGTCTGGACTCCAGGGGGGATTAGGCCTATTGGACCTCAGTATCCCTACCCTCGGTGATAGTACTTCCGGATGGAGTCCAATCGCCAAAGACTTTGCTCTTTTCATATTTGATGCATGTATAATAAATCATTGTTAAATTATAAAACAAGTCTCTCCTGATTGAAATGCTGTGAGCGGCACAAACTAAATTCCACTGAACCTGCATTGTGTTAGCCGGCATTCGGACTGAAAACAGCCCTGTGTTAAAGCGATTGCTTCAGGTAGTGCTGAGACGCGGAATAACGATCTAGGAAGTCCAGTTTGAGTTTCAGATCCATGAGTTTGAAGTCTTATCAGGTGGAAAAACAGAACACAGGGATTTCTTAATACTATGAGACAGGTTTTAGAACTCTGGAAAGTTATCACGACGGCGATTGTTTTATCTCTCTCTCTCCTCTTGTCCTTTGTCCTCACTTCATACCCTTTCTCCCATGTCCTTATGCTCCCTCTCTCTCTCTCTCTCTCTCTCTCTCTCTCTCTCTCTCTCTCTCTCTCTCTCTCTCCACATCTCCCTCTCCTTCAGTCCCTGCTGATGGCAACATGTTTATCCATTATTGATATTCTGACTGGGCTTACTACCCGCCCCCCTGTCGCCCCACTTTCCCTCCAGCCTGCCCTACTTCACCAGAGCCCTCACGAGACACACACACACACACACACACACACACACACACACACACACACTTGCATAGATGAACAAGTTTGTGTAAGTGTGTGAGACAAAAGTTGTGAAAACGCAGAGTGTTTATTGAGGTATTGTGTGTTCAAGTCAGCGAGACAGAAAGAGAGAGACTAAGTGAGAGTCCACACAGAGTAAGAGGAGAGTTTCTATATTTAGATCCATATAAGAGAATGTTCCCAGCATCCAACTGTGCATACACAAGTCCAAGCAATACGTTACAGTCTCTGTACAGCTCTGTGGCACTGTGTTTACATACGTGCACCTCCACATGTACTGAAGAACAGCAGCTTTTAAACGAGCCTTTTCTGTGTTTTGGGTTTCGTCATACTATTGATCTCCTCAGCTTCTGTTATTTCTGATCAAATTTACGTTACGTGCGGTTCACAAAATGTCCTTCATTTGATCTGCGGGTTGGCCAAAACATTTTCTTTATAGAGCGTTTGGAACATCAATTGTTTCTACTTCGCTGGTTTACTGTGTCCCAGCCAATTGGCACGTTCTTTTTCAACCGCAGTCCCCTTGCGTCTCATATTCGAGAACGTGAGTGCATGTATGCGGCGCTCAAGGGGGCAAAATACGTACACGAAGGCGTATATGCCCGTGCAAAACATGCAAGCACACGCTGCACAGATACTGACTCGTGCGCATGCACACACTCGCGCAGTTTTGAGAGCTTTGATAAGGCAGACTTCGGAGTGTATTAGTGTGTGATCCTTTGGAGGGAAAACATGAAAACATTTGTTGTGCTTCGAGCAAAGGTTTGTTTGGCAATGTCGTTCAGGCTCGGCTCCATGGGGGCCCTCGCAGTGGTAGGCAGTTTTGAAGCAGTTATCAAATAAGATTTCTCATCCGCTGCTTTCCTTCAGCACCAGATTGGCTTTAAGCTCCGTCGAATCCTCTTCCACTTCGTTATGTATTATTTTTGGGACTGTGTTCATTCGTCTCAGCTGTCCTCCTTCCTTTCCTCCTCGAATGTCCCCGCGTATTTGTGCATGCGTGTTTGCTAAATATGTTCATTTATTATAATACATCTGTGCACTCATGTTCATGTCTGCGCCTCGGTTAATTTAAGTGTCTGTGAGTGCGCGCGCACATGCGGACGTGTATCCATGTGTGAGTGTGTGTCGGATTTTCCCCTGTGTTGACTTTTAATTGTTCTGTGCTTCTGAGAGTGTGTGTTCAGTTTAGTCCACAGCAATTGATCTGGAGAATAATGGTTGGTGGAGAGTCCCAGGTCTCCAGAACCGCTGTCTGAAACTCCTTGTAATTACCTCTGGGACCACTGGCAGGGAGTGAGAGTGAGAGAGAGAGAGAGGGAGTGAGAGAGGACGTAGCAATAATATGTCAGCAAGCACAAGTACACATGCTTGGAACAGAGAAATTGCGCACATTTTAAAAGTAGCAGATATTTTTTTTCACAGATTTTATGAAATTATATGTATTATTCATTGTGTTTCCTGCCAAAACAATACACTGGCCACCTTAGTTCATAGTTAAAAAAGCTGTTGCACAAGAGTAATGAAAAAAACAACAACACAATAATTATAAATGGTCAAACTGCAGAGTGGTTGTTTGGCAAAAGGTGTCTAAAAAGAATATTTGTGATCTTCACCCAGGCTTTTGTTTTTCCCTATTCGATTTTGCCCATACTTCAAAAATCTTGATTTATGTTAACATAGAAAATGGAAAATAGCTACTCCACAATACATGTGTATGTCTCTTACAAAAGGCTCCATATGCAGAGGCAGCCTGTTAGTGCCACAGATGCCGGAGTCAGCAGAAGTCAATGTAAAGATCTGCAGTGTCTCCCAGAAGTTGTTGAGCTGTTAGCAGTAGGGCGGCCCAGGCAGTGTGTTTGTCTCTGTGTGGTGATCCAATCAACAGGAGCCACGCTCGTGGAGCGCAGAGGCCAGACACAAACACACATGCTCCAGAATGATCAGCGCTAACAAGTACAAGCCTGCAGTGAGCTCCCAGCAGAGCTGAAAGTCGTTTGTGCTCATCGTTACTTCTTTGTCTGCCCGAATGTGTCCTCCTCATCCCGCATCACGGCGCAAATCTGAGCCGATTCAAATGTAAAGCTGAAGATGATTTATTCAGCGTTTCTTGCAAACATGCATTCACACGAAAACACATATTCGCCCGCAAAACATCGTGAGATGAACTTCATCAGTAACTCCAGCAGTACAGCAAATAGCTTTGTGTTTTTTTTTTTAAGGTATCATCATTTCTCATCCTCTCTCTTTCCATATCCACAAAAAGATTACATCGGAAAGAGCGTGCAGATGAAACCGGGGAGCATGAGAGCTGGGGAATAAGGGATGGAGAAAGCAACGGCGCCCGAAATGAAAACAGGAGATTACTGATCAACGGGGCAACACAGGATGATTATTTGATTCGGCCTTTTGTGATGTTTTCTTATCTGAAAACACATAATGCTGTTATATTGGTGTGTTAAGAACATGCAGCGCTGGGGCTCAACGCAGGCGCAAAAGGATTATTGTTGGATGGAACATAAAACCAGGCAATTCTAAGTGTCACTCTGCCACGGGACAGGCTCTACCGGCGGTATCTTGGTGAAATTGCATTTCATCCAACTGAGATATCAGTTAGTGCTTTTGTTCCCTTTTTGAATGAATGAAAGCCTTCTGGGAGTCTGAGTCACTTAATGCTCAATCCTCTCAAATCTAGATTGTTGCGGTTGCTTCACACTAAAAATCACTTGTGTCGATGTGAGAAATATTAGGAAATTCATGGCATGAACTAAATATTATGTATATTTTTTGAGGAATGTATGGCACTATATGTGTGTCTTACAGTGTTTGTATTGCATCGGCTGGATAAGGATTATGTCCTTGTGCTGGAGATCATCAGTAAGCGGTGGTGCATGTGGGCTGATTTTAAACATTGATGTAACTTTGAAAATGACGCATTAAGAGTTTATTGGCTTTGAGAGGTAAATGCTGGCAGGTGTGTATACGTGCATGTGCATGAACAACACACACACACACACACACACACACACACTAGACATCCCTCTCCTTGTAATTGCTCCTCTCATTGCCCAGAGGCAGCGTGAGCTGGCATATGAGCTATATAATAAAGCACATTATCCTGGCTGGTAATGCATTTCTGCCTCCTCCAGCCTGATGACAGCTGGAATTGAGCTCTGCATGTTGCAGAAGGTGATCCATACCAAACACCTTCAGGCAGCTTGGAGCTCTGTGTCATCGTGCTGACCTTCTCCTGACAACTAGCATAATGAGTTTTGCAACAGCATCGTCTTCCGTGAATGAGCCAGGTCGCTGTTAAGGTTTTACTTTGATGTCCATAGAGTACATCCAAAATGTATTGACATTGTGCAGCTGCTTTGGTCCAGAGCCAGAAATCAGAAACTCCACTTCCCTACCTGTCTGATTTTCCACAACATTTTCTAAAAGTTAAGAGATCAAGCAGATTTTTTTTTCTTTGCACACTGATTACTGCTGATGACATATAAACAAAGGCAGCTGCAGCCAGATGAAGAGAGTAATGTGTCCTACTTTCCTCTAATCTATTTGCTGTGTCAGAATCCGCAGCAATCCTCAAGTTGTAAAGGGAGCAGTAAATAAAGTTTTCCTGCCAATCGCTCTGAAATCTCCTGTTCAGTGCTAAACAGCTCTGTTAAAAGTACAAAAATACTTTTCCAGTCAAGAAAAATGCCTGCTGTTTGACAGCTCTTTGAACGGAGTGAAGCAAACTGAGCTGTACCAGGTGGAGGTGTTAGGTGGTGTTATGACTGTGAGACAGGTGAAGCCAGCTAGACAGCTGGACTAATGCCAAGAACAGAGTAAAAGTATCCTCGTTATCTCTTGCGGATAGAGTCTTTATTGTGTGTGAAAAATAATGTACAAATGTAATATCTCTATATTTCTGATATTGTACCTAAACTGGTAACGCTGGTTCATGAGTAAAACTGTAATAATAACTTTAGGTTTTAATCTTTTGATGAGTTAGTTTAAGTGACATTTAAGTTGATTATTGACAGTTTAGTAAACAAAAACTACAGACACATTGTATTTTGACATTGTATTCATTTTTAATTGTGCAATAATATTCCTCTAGACTTATTTAATGGTAGACACACCCACATCCACTGTCTTTGATAATGTTGTGTAACATTGGCTTACCCCTTTGATAAGTGCCTGCACATTTTGTAAGCTGTCTCAGCTGTTTTATTGCTGCTTTTTGTCTACATTTTGAAGGAATAATAGATTGATTTAACCCATAAGAAGTGACTTTTATCCGTTACTGAAATGCAAGATGATCATTAGTGCATCAGATTCAGGAGCTAAATCGACGTCTGGAGGAGAGATAGTGAAGAGATAGCACTCGCAAGTAATGTTTAGCTGAACATTAATAAAATAAGCTTTTGTCATATATTCATATGCTTATATGGAGTCTTCCTATAACACATCTTATAGGTTGTTATGGTTGCTAAAATACTATACACTATAAAAGTGGTTAGATCCTTTAGGCCACATTTCATGGTGTTGCTGGATTGGATTGCATTATGTGAGAGGTAAATGCTGCATCTCAAATAAAAGCTGGTTAGTCATTGCATACAGGTTCCCAGTGTTATATTATAAAATGATATATGGCTCATTTCTTTACAATTTTTTCAAAGGTGTGAAGGTGTGTGATTCAGGCATCTGTGTGGGCTAAAGTTTGTGTGAGCACAGTGATACTTGTGTTTGAACTGGTGGCATATTTTCAGTGTGTATAAGTGAGTGTGTAAGTGTCGGGAGTTTGCAAAGAGAGAGCGAGAGAGAACGTGTGTGTGTGTGTGTGTGTGTGTGTGTGTGTGTGTGTGTGTGAGAGAGAGAGACCAAGAACAGAGGTTATTTAATGATCAGAGCAGTTTAATTACCTCCCAGTGAGGTTCAGCCTTTTAGACGGATGATTATTCAAGGCGAGAAATCTCATTTGCATCTTGTACAGTAATATGTAAAAGTGTTCACTCTACACTAAATTAAATTGCCACATTGATTTTTTTTCTCTCGTCCCTTTTAAGTATGTTTTTGTCCTCCTCCAGCAGAATTATGGTTTTACACGTAGTTTAATTTATCTGTGAGCATAAAAGAGAAGATGGTGTCTCTATGTCCTGCAGTTCTTGTATTCAGTCACGTCTCTGGGGTTCAGCTTGCAGATCATTAACAAGGTGTTAGACATTATACTCTGCGCTCTGTAATAAGGGGCTGTGAAAAGAGAGGCCATGCGATAAACCTGTGTCACGCCCTCACCGCAGCTCCCTAAAACAAGGCAGGGAGCATCACTGTGAATGAACATTTGCAACACTTAAATCTGGAGTCCGCCTCTCTTCAGCCTCTTTTTCTGTAATGCAAAATTGTACAGCTTCCTCACTACCCACGTTCATACACCTACACCTACACACCTTCCGTTGGCAAGCACACCTCTAGCCATCAGTATCTTCAAAGGAAATCAAGGACCCCACTTCCATTGACAGCACCTCCAACTACGGTGGGAGAGAAATGGCACGGAGCGAGTGTAATGACGGCAATCAAAGCTGCGTGGGGGAGAAGAGAAGAACCTGACTGAGCTCAGGTGACATTCGCTGCTGTACCGCCTGAGGACAAATGGACGGATGGAGGAAAAAAAGAAACAAGAAACGAGACGACGTGTTTGGTTGTGAGGATAAGAGTGAGTGAATGAAGGTAGAGAACAGAGTGAGGCGTGGTGAGATTTAAAAAAAAGGAAAAAAAGAGACTGTGATTGACAAGAGAGCCATCTGTTGATCTTCATGCTTATTTGTGTTGCTTTGAGCCTTTTCCCTCCCAACTAGTCCCTCGCGTGGCTGACTTGGGGTCAGCTGTGACTGATAGTCTGTGCTACTGTTTTTTCGGCTGACAGATGGGCGCAGGGGCCGACTCTGGTGCAGCCTGAAAACGGATTCTCCATGCCTCCGTGTGCTGCCACAGCCATTTTACTCAGCTGTCACTCACAGGCGGCACGGTTGACGTTATCAGTTGTTCCCCGCTTAACGGTGGAGGTCTGCTCAGAGCTGCTGCTGGGTAGGAGTCTAACGGGGGAAAAGGAGGGGACGGAGACAAAGCACAAAAAATGAGAAGGTAAAATGGAATCAGTGAAGGTTAAAAATCATAAAGACAGAAGGCATAAAGTGAGCAATTGAAAAGAAAAAGGACAGCCGTGGCATGACAGATGTGAATCCAGAGTAATTAAAATGGAGGGGTCGCTAACATTGTCTCCTCCTGTAGATGTGCACATAATGAAGACGGCGTCCAAGGCCTTTGGCTCCTCACCAAGAGCAGAGAGGCTAAAGATGAAGTACAACAAGAGAATCAATTCTCTCCTCTCTGCTCCCCTCTTCCACTCAGGGAGAGATTTACAGGCCCAGTTATGACAGCGCACAATAACGGCAGCCATATTTTACTCCTGCAGTCTGACAACAGCATCCGCAGCAAATCAAATCTACCACAGAACAAAAGTTATCACTTTGTGTGTGCGTGTGTTGGGAGTGTGGAAAACCGCTTGTCACCGCTAAATGTGATTGTGCTACGTTGAGTTGATCCACTCAACTTATTGCTGTCAGAGATAAGGGATTCGGAGGAGAGTGGAATAGACTTTTATGGGAAACGCATTAGAAAAATAAACAGCCATCAAAGAAACCAGTCTCAATCACTGAGAGATGAATTGCGTGGAAACGTGACCAGGAAACACTGTATAGTCTTAAAAGTATGCGTAAGTCCTAAATGGGGGCCGAGGAAGATGGAAATGTGAGAGTGAGAGAACGAAAGTAAGAGATACTTTAAGCCTGGACAGCGACAACGAAATGATGAGGGTAGAAAGAATGAGAAGAGGAGACACAGAAAAATAGAAAGAAGGCAACCAGAGAGTTACTTCAAGCTGGATGAAAGTGTGCATGGATCAATAGATATGGATGTGAATAGGGAGACTTTTAAATAAGGCTCTCGCTTTGTGTCCTCAGATTCTGTTTCACAAAGAAACTCAAACTCTACAGATCAATACCGAGCTCGTCTCCCTGGCCTGTGTCCTGTGCCGCCGGTAGCCAGTGGCTCCTCTTGTATGTCATTCTCTGTGTGTCTGTCTCTGTTTACAGCACTTGAAAGCCCCTCAAACCGTCTTTTAAACAGTTATTGCTCTGCAGCCCCCGCCCGCCCGGCTCCTTCAACATCTACACCACCTTTTGCTCAATAACTGCTTGTTTATCCATTTTCCCAACAAAGTAACCATCCTCCAAGAAACTACCAAAATAACAATCTGCCATATTTCCATTGCCATTTAAATAACTACCAGTTCTGCTGCTCTAAATTGATATAACTATAGGAAAACGGATGAGGATACAGCCTATACTCAATGGAAGAAACTATTTCCAATTTGCATATTGAACATCAGGTACTGGGTTGGACTTTTCCTGAAATAGTTCTTGGCAGATTCTGACAGCGGTAACGCTGAACTGAAACTGAAGATAATAGCAGTTAAAGGCGCTCCATATGAAATTCAGAGAATAGCTATTGCCTCCACACAACTCTCAGCATGGAGAAAGCGGAGCCAGCGGCTCAGCAGCTAAAGGTGCTAACAGCACCAACAGTGCAAGCAACATCAACAGTGCTGACAGCGCTAACAATAGGCTTTTTCGTACCAAACTGTTCTTGGGACTGAGAGGAACTGCCCACTGCTGAGCTCCCCAGAGAACGTCAGAGCTTAATGTGCTTTTTTTCCTGTTTGCATTCGCACCGCAAATAGGAACGCTGAAGTGGCGTAAGCAGCCCTGCGCTCTGCACGCGCATATCCAAGACCACATAAGCGAAGTTCAGAGAAGCTAAGCTAAGCGCCTCCCGGCTCTTCACACACATTTAAGAGTGATATTGATCTTTTCTTGAACCATTTCTTTACATTTATAAATAGAGGATTCATGGAAAAAGACACCACTGCACTAAGGACGCCACAGCAAGGAAAATAACGCCGAAAAGACTCATGTAATAATTGCTACAAGCTAATTATGAACACACTATACAGGCAGAAGACGGTCAATATTATGCAGAGAGAATGAAATTAGCTAAATACCTGTCTACACTCACACTAATGCGTTTATGTAGAGACACACACACACACACAGACAGACACACAAAAACAGTTTTCATTAATTCTTGACCAGCTACTGTGGGTCCCCGCCCGCCCTGGGACATCTGTTATTGAGATGCAGAGAGACTGCCAATGGTTGGTCTAAACTGAGGCCGTGCTTCACTGCCTCACAGCAGCCTCTGGACAAGTGTGTGTCAATACGCAGAGAATGCTACATTAGAGCTTTGTTTGACCAGAGGGCTTTTGAATTTGGCCTGGGTGTATGTGTGTGTGTGTGTGTGTGTTCATTTGCATAAACGCAGGCGTGTGCCTTTAATACCCTATTCAAGAAACAATAAATTGATTAGTAAAATATGAATCGGACAGAGACGGAGACTATTTCGTAGACAGGGAAGTGTCCATGATCCCTGTCTGTGAGCCTGTGGATGTCAGGCCATCTCACCGCTCACATCCTCCTCCTTGTTTGACTCATTAGTAAAAGCGGACCGTGTTCGTCGCTGTGCTGTGATGCTCGGGTCCCACTGTGCAAATGTCACCGGAGTCCTCTCCCTGTGTCACCTCTGTCTGCTCCCTGCTGTCCCCTCTGACACCTCTGGGAGCCTCCCCTGCCCTTTCTCTGACAAGAAACCCTGGTGAGTACTCTGACACACGCGCACATGCATACACACACCGGATTGCACACGTGCATGCGGACACACACAATCACTGAGGAAACACTGACAAAAAACATCCACCTAATCGATTGCATCCGTCTAAGATGTAGCATTTTGTATTTCTGGATTTACAAGTACACTCTGTGCCTTCCCGATGACAACAAAAGGAGAAACTAAAAATGATTGTGCGATCTTAAATCTGAACTCCCTTTGACACCACTTACCTGTTAGTTAGTGATTTTGCACTACAGTACAACTTATGAGGTTATGACCTCAACAAGTGCATGATTCAGAATGAAACACTGCTGCTTTTTACACAAATGTTGCTTTCTAGCCTTACGGCTGCATCGCCAGAGGGGCCACACTAGCTCCATTAGTTACATTGTATAGACTTGTGATGTGATTTAGATGCTCTCCATGCCAATTTGAATGCATACTCTTCAACAATGTTGAGCACACACACATTGTAAACAGTTAGATGATTTTAGCTGGATAAGACTACATGGGCATGTATCAATAAATGCCCTTTCAGTATAAAAACACGGGATGGTGTGTATAAACTGGAGCCACATTTGCAAACATGTTCATACCAGTAGCTTGTTTGGACTTGGACGGTTATGCACGGTTAAAATGTTGCATCTAAAAAGATCCCAAAAGCATTTTTCCGTCTACAATGCATAGTTTTCAGTCACGTGACATGCGCGGTGATGTGGAGGGCAAAACAACAGGCCAACGTGGCAGCTCGCACTGGACTCTCCATAGAAAAACGCAGCACAAGCCAGTCAATTTTCCTTCTGTTTCAAGCCATGAATATTTGGATCACCTCTCAACTGAAGAAAAACAAAGATATGAGATCAAACTGCAGGTTTTGGGCACTTGCGATGCATAGGCAGCCCCCCCCCCCCCCCCCCCCCCCCCCGCCGTATTATAGTCACTAAAATCCACCATGTCCCTGTCAAAAGCTCCACTTCTTCGCTGTTTAGCCTTCGTCCATCTTGTGGATAATCCCTCACCTCACTGCTGCCAAGATGAAAGCATACAAAAGTGTTTACCGCTCCTATTTTAGCAACGTCACATGATACCACCAAATCTTCTGAAGGCCAGGGCTGTTACTGTGGGGAGCCTGTCCTGCATATTGATGACAGAACTGAGTGTAAATCAGGAATCTGTAGAAGACAGTACATTTACAAAAGTTGTTTAAAGCTTGACACCACACATGTTAAACTGGAAATACAGCGACTGTATGCGGGAGATAGCTGAACAAATGAGGAATAACACAGATTGTAAATTTGAAATGTTTTATTCAACACAGGCCACTTACTTTCTGATATGTATACGTGCACGTTTTTGCACATAGATGCATGTACATTACATGTTAGTGTCATGAAAATATACTGTAAAAAATGCTACAACATATATGTAGTATAGTTATTTCCTGCTCCAGGATTGTTTTCAGATAGAAGTCATAAACAGATTACTTTGTTGTTAACCTTATATAATATTTAGGGATGCACAATATGGATTTTTTCAGCCAATATATTAGCTGATAATTGACGGCAGCCATTGTTTGCCCTCCCCAGGGACAGAGGCGCGTTTACTGTCGTAAATCCACAATGTTTTCCTTTCAGGATATTCTTTCTCGGATGGGATTGTGTATAAAAACAGACCAGGTTTGTCTCCTTATCTATTAGTGTAGAGGTCTTCAACAGGGGGTCCCTAGGGGGTCAGCGGAGGTACTGTAGGGGGTCCACTAAATCTTTGGTTGATTAGACAATTTTTATTTATTTTTTTCAAAACATGAATCCGTCCATTATTTTAATAGTTCAGTATTGTATGCAAGATAACAGGTATGTTTATGCATGGCAGTGGCACTAATAGGCCATCACTCATTTTCATTTCCACATTTATGTTTAAAATAAAAACATCAACATCAATTTGAATAGCTCGTATGCATGATTATCATGCAATTGACAGACAATGTTTATTTTGGCATTGGTATCAGCTGACAAGGTATGTTTCTAAATGGCAGTGGCTCGGCCACCCTACTCACTGTACCATGCACATGTTTAAAATAAAAACATGAATATATGAACCTGTGTATTATTTGAATAGCTTAGTATTGAATGCACAATAAAGAGGTATGTTTATACATGGCACTCGGCCCAGTTTAATATAAAACACAATTTTATACAATATATATAGTCGGGGGTCCCTGCTCCATCTCTCTATCAGTTTGGAGGTCCTTGGCCTGAAAAACATTGAAGACCCCTGTATTAATGCATCCGATTGCAGAACAACTATCCCGCATTTTGGCGGAAAAACGTAAATCACTCACTTTGTAATCTGGCGGGCAGCGTAATTTTGCCCTCCGAGGGGGCGTTCCCCTAGGGACGTGATGTCATGTGACAACTATGAATACTGGGGCATTATTTAGAGAGCCAGTGTGTAGGATTTGGCTCCATCTAGCTGTGGGGTTGCAGATTGCAACCAACTGAAACCTCTGAAGTGTGCCCAGCGTGTTGGCGTGTCGGTGGCCGACGCAAAAATGCGAATGGCCCTTTGTAGAGCCGGTGTTTGTATTGTGTTCTGAGCAACTTTAGAAACATTGCGGAGCAACATAGCGGACTCCGTGAAGAGGGGCCGTGCCCTATGTAGATCATTCTGAAGTAACCAAATCATTTTTCAGGTGATTATACACTAACTAAAACATACTTATTGGTATTATATTACATTTCTGACAAAAGATTCCCTTAAATGCTACACCCTAGCTTTTAAAAACAAATCAGCTGAAGTAATTTGGTTAAGGAGGAAGGGACGGAAGAAAAAAAAGGAATATTGAGTTATAAGGAGCGCCAACATTGAAACACCATTCAACTCTTTTCTGTTTGTAAACAACCCTAAATGTACATTAAGAAGAATTATAAGTATGTCTAAATATATTCTTTGAAAATCGTTCCTCACTTTAATATGTTTTCTCTGAATGTCAAGTTTATTTGTGTGGCCCCTCGACTACACTTACACGCTCCACGAGCTTTATAAAAACGCCCACGCTCTGATAACCCACAGTATATGAAAGTGGCACTACTGATGTTAGACCGGCAGTGACGAGGAGGACAAAACTCCCACGAAAGCCTCAGTAGAGAACACATCCTGCTGCCTGGTCTTCATGTGGAGGAGGGAGGGAAGAGAGGGCTATTCTTTGTGTGAGGTGAACGTTTTGATACATTCATAAAGCTGCAGGAGAAAGCTGTCAAAGTGGTGAATATGCAAAGAAAGGTTTGTTGATCTCAACAAGCCATTTCATGCATGCAAAACTATAAGGCACTGTT
This sequence comes from Pholis gunnellus, assembly GCF_910591455.1. Classification (NCBI taxonomy): domain Eukaryota; kingdom Metazoa; phylum Chordata; class Actinopteri; order Perciformes; family Pholidae; genus Pholis; species Pholis gunnellus. The sequence goes on from NC_136541.1 coordinate 13,565,215, forward strand.
TTTTCCAACTTTGATAGAGGAATTAGATAAACACTATATATTATTATTTATTGGCGTTATTGTCCTTCCAGCGTAGTTCACATATAGCAGCAGTCCTTTGCTGCTGAGAGTCAGCAGTGAGATGGAGGGGATACACCTGGGTCGCCCCCCACTGATTCCTAAAAGGAGTTTAAGTGTGTTTGACTCAGTGAGGTGATCAAAGCGTTGCTGCTGGGCACCATCCCCTTCGCAGTACTCTTGGTCTTGCCTTCTGTCTTGTTCATCTCGGTAGCGAAGCGGCTGCTCAGAGCAGAGTACAGAAGACAAGAGAGCTGCGGGGGTAAACCTCGCTGAGAGCGTTTGGAGCCGCAGCAGAGTGAAGATTTAGATATCAGCTGTTGAAGATTTCATTGAGAGGAGGATTTCTTTAGAGGCTCATATAGAAAGCAAGTGGATTATTTTCTGTGTACTTCGTAGGGCTGGGAGACTTGTATGTTTGGAGTGGCTGAATCTCTAACTGTTGAAGTCTGTTGACAACACAGTGCAGTTATAACTCAGAGAGGTGGCAAACAAAACATGTAACAGTTGGAAGATAACCTAAACTACATCCTTTTATTTGTGCCTGCCACTAGTTGATTGATGATTTTATTATACAGGTGAAAATATATAATATAGAATTTCCCTCATTAAGGACTTTTAATGTCTATAAAGCTTGAAACAGACCATACCTTTTATTTAGGGCTGGGTGATAATTAAATATGTTGATTCATCATCTCTTAATGAAACCGTATTGTGAGGAAATCATATATTGAGATATTGTGATATATACATTTATGTTGTCACAATTGGTTATTACAAGCATCCAATAGTTCAAATGTTGCTCTTAAAAGTCTTAATTAATGCAGAAAATACTTTGACCTTATTATAAATGACCTGTATAATGATAGAGGATTTTGGCCATATTCCCCATCCATACCATTATTTCCATAAAGCTACAGTCAATATTTGTATATAAAGAATAGGGAAAATGACAACAAGTGTAAGTTGAAAGGAGCCGTTCGTAGTAAAGAGTGTTTAAGCATCTTTGAGCTCATAATTTTGGTTTCACAGCCTCCAACTCTCACCTCTCTCATCAATGTCCTTTTCCAGACGAGGCATGCGTCTCTAAATTAAAAACTCACTGTATACTAGCTGTCTAGCACCAAATGGTGGACAGACAAAGTAAGCAACTAGCTGGGGAACATAGTGGAGCATTTAGCAGTTAAAGAGCCAGATATTTTTGCCACCAAGTGGTCAAAAAAACAACAATGCCTTGGTAATATTAGATAATTGTTGATTTGTGTTCCTGCATGTCCGTCTTCACTCTGTCCCTTACACAATGTAACTGCCACCACCACTTTATTGTAGACGAACAAGAAATCTATATTTTGCCCTTGACAGAGCCCATTCATAGAAACCACAGCATTGAATAAGTACCCCAAAAAAGTGGACAAAAAAATAAGCACTTAGTTATTGATTCCATTCAGAAGGATACATTGATTAGCTTACAAAAAAGGAATCAATAGTGTTTCTTTTTATAGTCTGTGTCATACGTGTAGTCAATGTTGTGTATTATGTTTGACAATAACATCCAAATGATGTCATCACTAGTCATTGATTACTATGTTAGAGCGTGTTGCCCTCATCTATAAAAGAATAAAAAGAAAGGATGCAATGATTGCAGGTGGTGTGTGGTCAATTATCCTTTGAACAGTGAACATAAAGAAAGAGCGACAAAAGAGTGAGTCCTGGGTCTGTTTAATGGTGTATTAAGATTTTGTATAAGTCATTTAACCTTTCACCTTCAGGCAATTATGAATTTCCCTGCCACGCTTAGTCAATGTGTTATCGATTGCTGTTGTTAAGTCTGTATTAATTGGACTTGTCAAAACGCATAATCCTGGTCACCGTGTGGCTGTGTCTGCACAGGAGGGGTTATCATCAGGGATCAGAGCTGAATGGTAATGAGGGTGTATGGGCACAAGAGATAATACTAGACACGTGTGTGTGTGTGTGTGTGTGTGTGTGTGTGTGAGTGTGTGTGGAATTGTAATGATGGCACCACCTACTACGGAGTGTTCACAAACACAATATATCCTCTCCAAGCTTCCTCTTTCACAGTTTTCTTGTCTTTTACAGTCTGTGTGTGTCTACTTGTATGACTCCCCTTGTGGGGTCAAAAAGCTTAGATTCTATGGGGAACACTTGGTATTTAGCTAAGGCAAGCTAATCAATATTTTATATGAATGGATCACATCACTACATATATGTGAAAGGGGTCCCATATAGTGATGAATCCATTGAGACTTATTCGCCAACTCTGCAGATCCCCTCAGCTCTACTGATTTTTTTAGCGTCGTTCAGCTCATTGTTTTGGTTTTCTGACCAGCTACTTTAATGTTTTCATTCATTCTCACTGCTCTTAAAAGTGTTGTTTGCAGCTATTTTCAGCAGGGAAAAAACCCTGATAACACCATTGTAAACCATAGGTTAGCTAATGTTACTCATGTTAACGACATACGCATACAAAATAGTATACACAGGGACACAAAAGCACACACATACACAATTATTTTCTATATTTTCTTTTTCAATTTCTGTTAGTTATGGATTGATTCTAACATAAATTACAAAACTGCCTCTTGCTGTCTACAAATAAAATATGTCTAATAGGCTCAGAAATTATATAATTCCTTCCTTTGTAGTTGATCCACATGTTGAGCCACAGCTGATATTCATGTGCTTCTTTTAGTTAAAGGAATTGACTGGTTTGAGAACCATTTCATTTTCAGGCTTTGGTGTATTTTCTCATATGCACAGACACATCTCTCTCCCTCTCTATTTTCTCTTTGCTTCTACGGGAGCGTAGACACACACACACACACACACACACACACACACACACACACACACACACAAACGCAAAAACAAACATGCACGTATACACAAAATAGCACGTACATGACATGCAATTTGATCAGGTGTCCTCCAACCCCAGCTTCAGCTGCGGGGCCCTAAAATCAGCTCTAACCATCGATCATGCTTTATAGCACATCACACGTAACGGTCTTACAACAGAAAGAGAGAGACAGAGGGAAATTCTGAGACTCCTATGGAGGGAGGGAGAGTATTAAAAAGAGCCAAACAGCAGGAGAGAGAGGAGGGGGAGAGATGGAGGGAGTGTAAGAAGAAGAAAGAAAAAAAAAAAAGAAACAAGGGGGAGAAATAGCATCAACCTTTTCTAATCAATATCCATTTCCCGGGGCTGTCATGTTGTTGCGAGAGTGGCTGTTGCATTACAAAACAGAGAACGTCTGATCCTAAATAAAATATCACCTTCAATCCAAACTATCCCATTCATCTTCATTTAACAAACACTCAGCTTTTGGCAATACCTTTTATGCACACTCTGCCATCGTCGGAATGAATATGTTACGACGACGGGGCCTGGCACCTGCAGACGGGGACATTTCTCCACAGAAGATACCCGACTATTAGTGGCTTTGTTGCACTGCGTGATTCAGACCGGGGTACTCCGTCGGGACGGATTGCAACATGCAATTGAATTTACAGTTCATGACTCATGATCTTATGACTTGAAGATTATAAGAAGGGGGGGTTTATAATACATTACTATGAATTTAAATCCCCCAAAAAGGGCAAGAGAGAAGATGTTTTTTTTTTTTTTTAATGCAGGGCTTTCCAGAGAGTGGGAGTATGCTGTCATCACGATTAATGAAATGTGTAAGATGCACAACATTTTTTGCATGTGTGTGTGTGTGTGTGTGTGTGTGTGTTTGTGTACTCTCCCGCTTAAAAATAACTTTGTGCGTACGCCAGTGTCTGTTTGAGTATACACACTTCCTTAAATAAGTCTAGAATGACAGCTGACCTTATCAGCAGAAAGTAGGACCTAATTTGTGTGATGATAAGTCTGAGAAAAACATGTGAATGCACAAATTGGCTCTTTTTTTCTCTCTCTCTCTCTCTCTCTCTCGCTCTCTCTTGTTTTTTCTCTCTCTCGTGTTCTCTGTTATCTCTCTCTCTCTTTACTCCTTACTCCCTCGTGCTTCTTTCTTCCTCTTCTCTCGGTCTGTCACGAGTCTACAAACGGCATTAAGTAAATCATCTGACCGTGTATCAGATGAAAAAAAGAACAGTTTAATGGCATTACTGACATACTGCTCCTTTCCCTGATTCTCACGGCTCTCCATTAAAGGCCTCTCTCGTTTTCTGAGAAAGGCGAATGATAAGACTCTTGCATTGGCTGTGGTGCACGCGGTGGTTTGAATTGCAACGTAAACTGTGTTTTTGTGGTCAGAGAAAGACGAGCTCCAAGGAAGCTTGCGTGTGGAAAGGTCTCATGTCATCTCATTTGTCTGTCTTTGCCCTCTCCTCCTCTCTCATGGCATGCTGTCGCTCTGTGCTCTGATCTGTGGAGCCCTGACAGGAGCTTGATCCTCAGAGCTGCATCTCGACTTCAAACACTGAGGCAAATGACCCACTACAGCACGGGAGGGTAGCACACAGGATTATATGCATACAGGCACACACATACTGGACATGCACACACGCCTACTGTACACACAGAGCTATATAAGTGCTTGGGATGTCTTAACTCGTCCTTTGGGTCTGCCTGAGATGTCATCTCCTCCAGCAGCTGCTACCGGTCCATTTCAGCCTCTAGCCCTGCCTGGGGCCGGGGCTTTAATCTGGGGTACTAATGACATCTCAGCTTCAGTCCGTCCCTCCTTCTACATCCATCCGTCTCTCACATGTTTATCAATGGCGCTATTATTTATCCCTCTTGTTTACTGTACTGCCTCTGCTGTTGACTGCGTCTCTGTTTGTAAAAGTGTCTGTCAGTAACCTGCACCTGTTCTTGCTCATGAGCACGTCCATAACTGTGCGCACGGCTGTGCATTTGCCGCTGAGCACTCTTTGTAAAACCAGCGACCATTAACATTGTGTTTACTGTCTCTGTATCATTAAGAACGTGTGTCCTAGTAAAAGACTGGGACATAAACTGAAGTGATGTAGCTACGGTCAGACTCACATTATTCTCTGTTCTATTTCCACGGCTGCCTGGGAGCCTAAAAGCCGTCATAAATTACGTTGTTATTTGGGTCAAACCTCTGTTAGTAAGCATGCGGCTGATTTAGAGCCCCGACTGCCTACGCATAGCTCTGTGTTGGTGCTTTATGTGTGTGTGTGTGTGTGTGTGCATATAACCACACATGCACAAGCAAATGCTCTGTTGTAATGGCATAAACAATAAGCATTAATTTAATATCCAACAGAGTACGACAAAGAAATAGACGGAGAGAAAGGTCGGAGAGAAATGCTTTTTGAAATTTTTTGTGAATAGACCACAAGTAGAGTTTGACTCGGCACTCTTTTAGTAACCCATCTTGTGTGGTCAAACATCAACTATGTGTGCTTGCTGCATGTGGTTCTGGATAGTGTGTGTGTGTACATATGGTGTGTGTGCCTTCACATTTGCTGTTAGTTTTCCATGACATTTTACAGACCATGTGATTGTGTTTTTACCATAGACTTTATATAAGAAGTGGACGTAGTCATCATGCCGTTATAAAGCCTTGAGTTTGGCGATTTCACCATCGCCATCTTGGAATACGACCGGCGCCATGTTGTTTTTTTGCAACCGATGAACGGAGGTTACCATATTTGGAATTCGGAGGAGTGACATAGAGACACCGTATATATGGCTCTGGTAGTGGCCGCGACCTGTCGATCACAGTCAGCCCGCCCTAAAGCATACTACGCTCTATGGTCTATTTGACTCTAAATGGACCATCATTTACAAATTGAACATCATGCTGTATTGAAGAAGACTTGAGACTAGCGATTGAGACCATAAACTCACGTTACAATGTTTGCTGAAGGAATAAATCAAGTGAGAAGTAGGCTCATTTTTTCATAGACTTCTATACAATCAGACTTCTATACATGTCACTGGAGTTGCAATTCTTATCGGAATACACATATTTGATTGGCCGAGTAGCATCAGCTGATATAATTTACAATGCATGTAATTGATCGGTGTGTTTCCTGGACCGCTGAACGAGTGCCGTAAAGGCTAGAAAAGCTGTGTCGGTTCAAATAGAAGCGCTTTGTCAAAATGTAATAATTCTCAATTATCTATCGGTTATAGGTCCGGGTCCGGCTACAACGCCATCTGGGTCTGGACCCGCCTATTAGTGACCGCTGCCCTAAGGTATAAAAAACGTTCAAAAATGCACAGGAGAAAACTCAATATGCATACGGTGGACAAAGGACAAAGTGCAACGGCAAAGCTGAAAACACAACAGCAATTCTCAAATGCATATGAAAAGCAGAGTCTTGGTTAGGTTACTGACACTTGACCACCAAAAGTCTCACAAAAGTCACACATGCTGGTCGACCCCTCATTCTGTCCTCTCATTTTTCTTTTCAGAGGAAAGTCAGAGTTGTATACGAATGGGTTTTACTTCACACGTCTATTGATGTATTACCATGATGCACTATTTCTTTGCACAATGGTAACCTTCCTTACTTATACCCTGTTATTTCGCAAACACGCCCACGCACACATACACAACCAACAGCACCACTCATCCTTGCTCTGTCTCTCTTATGTTGCTGGTCAAATCCCCAGAGGCCGCCACCAATCAATGCCAAGTAGACATTATGTAGATGACAAACAGGCTGCTGGAGGAGGAGGAGGAGGAGTAGATGCAGGAGGGCGTAGTATAGAAAAAGTGGTCTTAAAATAGTTGAAGAACACCAGAAGATGACCTTATATGCCTGTTTTTTGTTAGGAGCGATCCATGCTCATTAAGTTACAGTGGCACAATTTTTGCCACGTCTGAAGATGTTCTAGTGAGTTTAAAGTCATTCCCACTCACCACCAAAATGTTCTTTCCATTCACAACTGGAAAAAATTAAGAGACCACCCCATATTTTTGGAATATCTTAACATAGTGGTCTACCAAGTGTTCTTGGAGGCCTCACAGCTGTGATTGATTCTTTTCAGGGAAGAAAGTTGTCTGGGTATGATCTTATTTAATTAACATTTGCAATCTACAGGACACACATTTCGGAATTTCAGAAACATAATCTCTAAAGTTCATTCTTAACTACGGAAATAGCAGTTTCACAAAAATTAACTAAATCAACAATCCTCTTGTTTTATGTTATATGGGCAATCTCTTAACATCTGCAACACCATTTCAGTTTTTGGCTTTGGTTTATTGTTTAGAAGGAGTTTCAATTTGCCAATCAATCCAGGGTTGGCCGTTTGACTCCCAACTTCTCCTGTCTACATGTTGAAGTGTCCTTCAGCAAGACACTTAACCCCAGTTTCTTCTGACAGGTCATCGCCTTTTATGGTACGTTTCCAGCGGTGTGTGTGTGTGTGTGTGTGTGTGTGTGTGTGTGTGTGTGTGTGTGTCGGTGTACAAGAGGCTCAATAATACTAATTGAATATATTCAATTCAGCATTCAACAGGCAACTTCAGAGTATTATTCCTTCCTACTGAAAGGCTTGTTTTACTCGTAACAATGTCACAAATATTCTACTCAACAAAACCATCCGGTATTGTGTAATGGATCTATTATTGTGTTTACAACAATTGTGTTTCTGTTAAAGGTGTTGAATGCAACCTCAATGCCTCGCATCCTCTTCAGATGAGAAACAATGCAAGAGGAAAACAGCAGATGATGAAGAGGAAGAACAGCATGATGAAGGGGGCACGAGTATGCAGAGCGACGCTCTGAATAGAGCCATTTTGTTTTGAAGCTTTGACGTTACAGAAAAGTGTGTTGACATAAACCGCGGATTATGTTTCCGTGGGTTATATAATATATATAATTATGTTGCAGGCTCCTGATCTTCTCCATCCATTTGCTTTGGCGAACATTTCACATGGATCCACCGACCCTGAAACAACTTCCCTCAGCTCATAGAGGGGGTTGCTGCGGTTTCTCTTCCCCGTAACATCAAAGCTTGATTGACGGCACTTGAAGAGCTGTGTTTGATTATACAGGATAGGAAACACACGTAAACACGCGGTGCGTATAAAAGAACACTCGTGTCGCTTCTCCGCTTATACACATGTACACGCTCGGGCGACAGGCACCGGAAATCATGCAACACACTGCAATCAGCTGTCACATGGAAAGTAGGCCTGTACATTTTGGAGGAGGAAGACATTAGCAGTATTTTTACACTTAAATAAATAAGGCTTCCATACACTATCACCCCATATGTCACTGAGCCCTGGAAAGATATTGTGTTGTTGCGTGTATCTGTTTGTGTAATTTACAGACGTGTCTTGATACATTTGGTCTAAATTTAGATTTTCATCATCTTTTCTCTGTCGAGAGCACGATTTGGACGAGAGCGAGTTTGTGTTTGGTCAGGGTCCCTCTCTACAGTCAGCCACTCGCAGTTCAGCGTGTCATGTCTGCCAACAGTAATTTCCACATCTGTAAGGTATTATGTGGTCAATATTATCTCAGTTCCTCCAAGTTTTTATTCACTTTCTTTTTTTTCAAACTCAAACACCATTTATTCTCCTCCTCTCCTCTTATTCTATTCATCCATCTATGTACTTCTGGTCTATTTTGTAATCTGTAACATATTTTTAGGTGGTGACAGCTGTCCAATACAGGCAGGAATTCTTGCTGGTTCTCGTTTTCTGGTTACCTTTTTTATACTTGGGTCTAACTAGAAATATTACAGTTTTTATTTAATTTGGTGCCAACAGCCTTGGGCGGAATATGAGACAATAATCGTGCGTTCACACAGAGTCCTTTAGTCGTTTTGTGTCTCTTTGTTATGGTTTTGCATCTTTTTGTATTTGTTTTGCGTCTCCACGCTTGCTGACTATGGGGGTTCCACAAGGTTCAGTCCTGGGCCCCCTTCTCTTCTCGCTCTACACAACATCTCTGGGTTCTGTTATTCGCTCACATGACTTTTCTTACCATTGTTATGCCGATGACACCCAGCTGGTCTTGTCATTTCCTCCTGGTGACACTCAAGTGGAGGTACGCATAGCTGCGTGCTTGGCTGACATCTCGAAGTGGATGACGACACACCACCTCAAGCTCAACCTCGACAAAACCGAGCTACTGTTCCTCCCGGGAAAGGGTTGCCCGCACCGAGACCTGTCCATCACCATGGACGATACCGTGGTGAGGCCAACTCGGACTGCGAGGAACCTGGGTGTGACCCTGGATGACCAACTGTCGTTCTCAACAAATATCGCATCGGTTACACGCTCCTGTAGATTCCTGCTCTACAACATCAGGAGGATTCGCCCCTTCCTCACTGAGGAGACGGCGCAGGTGCTCATCCAGGCTCTTGTCATCTCCCGCCTGGACTACTGCAACTCTCTACTTGTCGGAGCCCCGGCGTCGGCCATCAGACCGTTGGAGCTTGTCCAGAAAGCTGCAGCTCGTCTGGTGTTCGAGCGCCCCAAGTTCTCCCACACAACTTCCCTTCTCCGTTCTCTACACTGGCTACCTGTAAGAGCTCGCATCCAGTTTAAGACTCTGGTGCTAGCCTACAGGGCAGTGAAAGGTACAGCTCCTTCCTATCTCCAGGCCATGGTCAAGCCCTACACCCCCGCCTGACCACTTCGCTCTGCTGCATCAGGGCGACTGGTTCCCCGTCGCTCAGAGGTCCCTGCGGCCGATCTATCCGGTCACGACTGTTTTCTGTCCTGGCCCCACAGTGGTGGAATGAACTTCCCACTGACGTCAGGACAGCGGAGTCGCTGCCCATCTTTCGGCGCAGGCTGAAAACTCACCTCTTCAAGAAGTACTACCCTGACCTTTCCACTTAGCACTTATTTTATTCGTATTAGCTTATTGAACTTATTGTAATCGTATTAGTTCGTTGCACTTATTGTATTGCGGGTTTGCTCGTTGCACTTATTGTATGTTTGTTTCTGCACTGTACGTTTGCCCTGGTTTATGCTCTTAGATACTTGTTTAGCAAAGGAGATGCACTTATGACTTCTGGTGACTAGTAGTTCTCTTGAATACCGATGTTGAATACACTTCTTGTAAGTCGCTTTGGATAAAAGCGTCTGCTAAATGACTGTAATGTAATGTAATGTCTCTCTGTAATCATTGTTTTGTAGTCGTTTTGATTTATTTTTTTATCGTTTTTTATCGTTTCAGTCTATGCAGTTGTTTTTGTCTACTTGGTTTTTAATATCTTTTATTGTCATTTTATGTCTCTTTATTTTCGTTTTCTGTCCGTTTCAGTGACATCGTGCATTGGAACGAGACCATTCAGGCGCAGTTTTTGAACCAAACGGCAGTACATAAGTATTTAGTTCACACTGGAGGTACTAAGAGAGAGAGACGATCCAACTCCTGTCCAAAGCGTCCTGCCACAGCAGAACCACACTGACTTCCCTCGCACAGATATAGGTAATACTACAACATACGATACAAAATATAGGAAACCAGTAAAGAAACCCGGAGGAGCAGGTTTTTATTTTCTTGAAGCAGAGCTATTCTGCTGTCAAACTTTAAATTTAAATTACTTTACTAATTTAAATATTTTAATGAAATGTCACTGTAGCTTTTGCATGATGTGAAGATTTATTATGAGGGAAAACAATAAGTAAAAACAAAACTATTGGATTGAATTGGTTGGGATCCTCTGACCCTCTTGGCCCCTGAGCCTGATCACTAATGTTTCATGCCAACAACAAAAGCATTTCAGTCTTTTTTTTTTTTTTTTTTACTAAATTCCGTTTTTGCCTGACTTTATCACTGATTTGAGCTGTAGTGATGCATATAAACTCAACCTAACTGTGAGCCAATAGAGCTTGAAACGATGCCAAGAATTGTGTCCACATACAAAAAGACCCAAGTGTGTTATCTTTATTGTCGTTTCACCGTTCCTCTCTCCTTTTTGTATTATCTGTCCCAACAGAAAATTGCACGGATCAAATCACAGTTCTGTCAACATCCATTTTCCTGTTCCACTGCTTGCACGAGACACACACACACACACTTACAGGGAGACCATGACGCAGACCTACACCCAGGGTGGCGTCTCATTCCTGTGGCTGATGAGAGCGGGCATGATGGGAGTGAGGCATGTAATGTGATTTATGGAGCTGGGCTCACTTTTCAAATTCAATCAGGAACTTTGATTACTGATGAAAATTTGAGACAGGAAATCGCTTTGATAGCAAACTAAAACCTCATGAGACAGAAGAGCACTGGTGTGTACATGTGTGTGTGTGTGTGTGTGTGTGTGTGTGTGTGTGCAGACCGTGAAACACTAAGCCCGTCTGAACTTGGCCATATTTGACACATGCAATGCAATCAAGAGCGACAAAGCAGGAACTCCAGCAAATGTTACCATTGACTGATGAAACCTTTCCTCTGGTTCATTTTATCTACTTTCTTTTTGTCTTGATACTCAAACTGCTCTCTCACACACACACACACACACATTTTTGGTCTCACAAGCACTATGAACACACAGATGTGACATGCATACATCTATGGACAGACACACACAGATGTACACACATGGCTGACCCTGAGGTCACGGTGGATCTATGGCTGTTTGGTCCCTTGTGTTTTTTTAATGTCTGCTGTTGCACATGAGGGGACACTCAAACCCACACCCGACAGCATGACAGAGGGGCCCAATTACTATTCCCATGGGAGAGAAAGAGAGAGTGCAGAGAAGAGGAACATGGAGAAAGGCACAGATAGAGAGGGAGCAACAGAGTGCTTGTGCATGTATGTGATGGAAAATGACAGGCTCATCAGTCACCAATGGCCTTTTAAAGTGTTCCCCGTAAGGACACCTGACCTTTTCACATGATGCCAATAGCAGCTGCATGATGAATCAATCGCCTGAGCCTTTGGCTCCCAGTAGCCTCCCTGTTATCCAGAGTAAATACGTGAGATGACATTCTCCCCACTGAGGCACCTGGAGATAAAAGCCCAAAAGTTATGGATTGGCTTGTAATGGTGAGAAGAAACCCAGTGGTAATAGCAGTGAGACAGAAAGAGGCAGTCAAAGAGAGGGCTGCATGTGGAGAAAACTTCTGCATGGATGGATAGATAGATGGATGGAGGTAGGGGAAATTAGAAAGCTACGAGAAGAGGAAAAGGCAAGCGGAGGGGAGATAATGGGGTAGTCAAGGTCAGAGAACGAGCCACAACCACGTCTGTCTGTCTGCACAGGATGGATAGGAGGAGGGAGAAAACATGGGGATGCACAAGGCCAAGAGAAAGATTAAGAGGAGGCCAGTAGGAGGAGATAGCTATTGAGGAAATGGAGAACAGGCCCTGCATTTTTTGTGTATGTCTCGCTGTGTGTGTGTTAGTGTGTGTGTGAAAGAGAGACGAAGGGAGCGAGCGATAGGGGGATATGGAGCCTAATATGATGGGGTAAATGAGGTGTAATGGCAATAACATAGAGTGACAGCAACTAGGCCAGTGCATTAAGGGGTTAACCAAGGCCAGGAGTCGCTGACCTTCCCCTTCCCCCTCCCCCGAGACAGAATGATCTCTCAGTAAGGAACACACACACACACACACATATACTCTGACAATGAAGATGTGGTTGCAGGGTGGCCATATTTTGCCATTCAAGAATGCTATGATGGGAATTTCACCAGCGCTATCACCATTAGAGCAGAGCTGGGGACAAATGAGACGTGAATTTCCCAGTCATGCACTGATTTTCTGCAAGACTGGTCAGACGCTCAGCAAAACAAAATTAAATACCTTCAGGCTTTGTTACACAGCAACAAATAATTAAGCGAGGGCTTCATAACACTTTCATGTAAAGGCATTGGGAATTTTACACTGTCACATTCCGCAAGTCCCAGTGTAAATGTACTGTGGAGTTGTGCGTGTGGATAAGCGTGTGTGTGTGTGTGTGTCTGTGTGTACTTGTGTGTGTCTGAGAGACAGGGAGACGGAAAAAAAGAAAGAAAAAGAAAAAAGGTGATAATTTGTGAAAGAAAAAGACACTGCAGGCTTCAGGTGAGAAATTAGAAATATTAGCATATTTATTACAGCAACATGAAAGACATTAGAATGCCTACACCCTTTATAACAAGCAACGCTGAGGAAACTGGCATGGGGACAAATAAGCATTGTACGGTGGCCAAAGAAAGGGAGGGTGAGAGAGAGAGATGGTGGTGTATGGAGGACAAACACTGTATTTGAGTATCAAGTAAACCAACCCACATAGCTTACCTTGAGGATGTATAGCGTGAGTGTATGACCTCTGAATTATTAAAATGTCTAAACTGTGAGTGTTGAATAACTTTGTAGAAAAGGGGATGACATTGTTGCAATGCGCCCATTTTTTTTGAGAGATACTTTCTTTTTCTAATCCTGACATTGCATGAGGAATTTCGCCTGTGAAAATATTTTTTCAACCAAATGTAGCCGATCAAATTGTTAATCGTATGACTCAATGAAAATAAATAAGAATAACAATCTGCCAATTTCTCTATCAGCGTTTACAGATGATCAGCTTTAAGATTCAACAAAATGACTTTGTTCTGCTGAGAGGAATCAAAGGGAAGGTACTGTTGAAGGGAAGGTCTCTGGGATGTTACAAAACCAGGGTGTTGATGTGAGGTCATCTTAAGAACACAGATAAATACTACTTGTACATACACTTTACTCTTAATATCGCCTCTATAGGGCAACAGAAAAGAACAATAGCTCAGTAAATAAGGCATCTAAAAGGCCAGCGGTCAAGGGTAGTCCGCTAGAGTGAAATCATAGAGTTAGCAAGAGTAGAATGTACAGTTTCAGACTCTCCGAATTGCATTGTATTTTATAACAATAGGGCTGAAAAAACACAACTCAAGGTTGCTACGTGCCGGTCAAGCTTTTCGTTCTAGAATGGCACATTGAGAGCGGCAGGTTAAGCATCAAAAGCATTAAACACTGGGTCCTTGATTTCAGGCAGATAAAGACAAAAGACATTTTTAGCCTTGGACATTATTTCTTCCTGGCTAAAATGACCGATGTCAACGGCATGTTTTGATAGCTGTAGCTAGCTAGCTAAGCTTCATTTAGTTCCATGAGTTCCTTGTAAACGCTGTCTCCTGCTGACTTTTTAATGTTTCTAGATCACTTGTTTTAAATTTAAAACCCTGTAAAAAAAAAAGAAAAGAAAAAGGTTAAAAAAAGGCCATAGTTGTTCGGATTTTCAACAACACGGTTCATTTTAAACTTTACAAGAGAAAATGCTTTTAGTGTGAGGACTAACCAATGTGCTTGGCACATGAAGCGTTATCTCCTAGGCTGTTGGCTGGGGTTGCTCTGGTGTAAACTTAAAGAATCCAATAATGAGCGGGACAACAGCCAACGTTACCCTTAACTCTGAAAGCATCCAAGACCGGCTTCAAGTCAGTGGACAAATACAATGCAGTGGATGAGCTAGTTGTGAACGTGGCTTTTATTTTCATAGCCTGTCACCCCACAAAGAAATGTAACCTAGGTAATTAATGACGCTAGCTAGCACGACATGCTAACTATTGCAGTTTACACTAGAACAGACAAACACCCTTTCAATCCAATCCGTACACTGTTGCCCTTGTATATTGGGTTTATGGAAAGGCTGAAAAAAGCAACCACCCTCCAAAGTCTTTAAATGCCAAGTAACGCTCTTAGTGCATGCTAATTGCTCCAGCATGCGGATATGCTTGACGGGCCTGCCGCCCCTAGCTACGGTTGCTAATCTATGATTGGACAATTTCTGCTTGGGGGAGGGGTTTGGCGAATGTTTAACTTGTGGTGTTGGTGGACAGAAATTTGATCTGAGAACATGTCTTGTCTCAACCCTTCTCCTTCCATCTCCACAGTACCTCACCCAAACAAGCTTTTTTTTCTTCTCAAAGTTGCTTTGTAGAACACAGGCTTAAAAAGTGCATGTAATTACTGTTTACGGGAGATATTGCAAATTAAGCCAGTGTATCAATAAGGAAAGTCCATTCTACTCATTCTAACACTATGGTAGAACTGCAGTCACTGCCACCTGTCAATCAAAGCTGAAGCTTCGCACCATGCTACATTCCTTTGTTCATACCAACAAATCACCTCCCTCGACTTTTCTTCTGTATGACCCGCCCCTGAACGAGAACTTCAGAAATCTCTTTTTCACAATAAAAGTACATCATAGTCATCATCATCGTTATCATTACAAACATTCTAACATTGGAAATCAACACTGTACATATTTTACACTATAATACAATCATATATACTGTACTTTTTGCCACTGTTTGTCCTATAGAGTACCACATATATTGAAACTGGGTTTGGGAATACACTAAAGCAGGTTCAGTGCTATTAATGCAGTGCACACAAAGAGGGTCCCATCATATCTACGCTTGTATTTAATGTGATAAGCAGCAGTTCCGCTCTGATAAGGAAAAAAAACAACAACAAACCAAATCATTTTCTTTTTGCTGTAAACATTGTTTTGTAAATGTACCTTATCAGCATTGGTTTGAAACTAGGGATGCTTGAAAGTGGTTGGCAAGACAGATAACAAGTAAGTGAGACAGAACAAGACACAAATCATCTTTTTTTTAAAGTGAAATGTACCCTCTTGTGGTGGCACAGCTGAAAATCAACACTGCGTATATTTTGCCCTGCTGAAAAAAAGGATGCATTCCAAGGCTCCTTCTCATTATCTTAACGAAACACTGTAATTACTGTGACTGGCCTCGTGTTACCATCCAGCCATAGGAGCTCATGAAAGGACGGAGTATAGTAGAAGTTATGGTATGTTGCCCAGATGAACATTTCAAGCTTACTTTACATGGCACAACACTGGGAAAAACAAGGTCCACGTTCTTATCAGTGTCAACTCTATGATGGCCGTAGCATCACCTTCGCTCCACACAAAAACACTATAACTTTCTTTACACACCTGAAACATGGGAAGGCAAACTTTTGGGCTGAAATATTCCCAACATCATCATACTGTAACAGCTGAACAGACAATGTTGTTTGGAACAGATAGTCAGTTATGGAAGAAGAAAAAGGTATCTGTGCTGACTGCAGCTTAAGCAGTTCCGTCTGTTTCTTTGCACTCGGTTACATCACAAGCGCAAACAGACTAGCAAAGGTGCACTGGGTCTGGTAGCTATGGAAGTGTGTCTGAGAGCAGTCTCTAGGGAAGCCCTTGTCCTGTTCAAATACACAATTTAAATGAATAATACTTCCATCCTACATGAGCTAGCAAAATCGACATACCGCTCTATCTTTTAAGGTCCAGTTTTTCTGTTCCCCTCGCCCTAAACATTCATGTCATTCATAATCTCTGCTCACTCATTGGCTTTCTGTATACAATGGAGGGGGCCATACATTTACGAGGGAATAACTCCCGTTAAGGTTGAGCGATATAAACCTCACCACCAATACAAACATTAGGTCCATCTCTACGGTTGTGGCACACACAGCCCATATAAACATATATCTACACATATACATTTCTTCTGACCCTTTTTAAACTCTTCAAGGTGAGAACAGAAACAAAAGGACAGTAAAAAAACAAACAAAAAAAAACAACTGTACACCTCACAGACAGTGATGATAATTATATTCTATTTTTTTTTGTTGTCAATTTTTCTTCTTCTTTTGTTGAGCTGAAATGACGTGAAATGGTCTGGAGTGCTTGTTGTTGGACGCGTGTCTCTCTGTTGCTCTGTAATGGTGGCTGTGTTGCTTGGACTTTTGAGTGCTGAAGCCGCGAGTGCCCATCGGAGGATGGGAAGAATGGTGAAAACTGCAAAAAGGTGAAGGAGTCAAGCGTCCATGTTGTCTCCATCTCAAGAGTGTCTCAAAATCAGTGGAGGCCCGAGCACAGAGTATCCATTAGGACTCCATTTCAGTGGAGAAACTCTTCACAGGAGCAATCCATTTCGGCTCTGTCTCACTGTGTGTTTGTGTGGAAACTGTTATACTTGGACGTGCGTCCCCTGGGTCTGCTGGCTCTGCACGCTGGACAAAATCTTCTTCTGGTGCCCGGCGAGAGTCACACCCATCTTAGCCAATTCACTACAAGGAAGATAGAAAAGAAAGAAATTCATTAATGGCACAAAAAAGAATCTTCATTGTCTCTCAAATGCCAAGCAGCTGCTGAGGTTTCATGTCCAAGATACTTGTGTAAATCCCCTTGTTTAATTTTAAATGACACTCAAGTGGCATATAGTGTGTCTTTTACTGACAATGTTGACCTATTGAGTGCTTAATTTAACTGGGATGAGTCACCAGCCGTTTGTACCTGACACTGATGTAGAGGATTGAGTCCAAGCTGACATATCCAGCACTGGAAAAGTTCTCCTTATACTGGCCCATCTTGATGGCCTCCAACCACTCATCCACTGTGCTCACACTGAACTCTGGGGTGGACGCGTCCTCCCTGCTGGGATACAAAGCACACTCACGACTCAATGAAATGTTGTCCTGTTGAGTGGCTACAGTAAATAATAGTTTCTGATTGGTGCCGAAGTCCATTATTTGCCCTTGGAGCTGTTATTAAGTCCAACTCTTGTTCGGGGCATTCATAACAATGCAAAGTGTCAGCAGCACACTTGAGGAGCCAATTAATGTCCATTCGTGGTGCTCTATCTGCATTTGGACAGAATAGCTTTAGCTCTGCAACAACCACAGTATGACAGACTCAAGTCCACTGTGAAAAGAAAATATGAACCCTAAATGTAACCTACCCATTAGTGCTTAATGATTCATCCCCTCGCCTCCAGTACAAACACACATGGCTTTAATTGTCAAACTCTTTGACTGTTTGCTTTCTATTGCTATTTTGTAAAAGATCTTTGTGTTTGCTCATGTGCATGCTCAAACTCCGAAAATACCTTGCAAATGTAGTAATAATTGCGTCTGCACTAGCATACGATATGCACTTACATACTGTGCTTCATATGCTTCAGTTAAAGACGGTCTATAAGGACCCGTGTATAAGACTCTTCTTTCTGGTCTCAGTTCTTTGTGTCTTCAGGGGGTAGGCCTTTGTGAGTAGTTCTCCTCTGTTGTCTTTTCAGTTGTGCTGGGATTTGTTATTTTATCTTTTTTTAAAGTGTCTTCTGTCTTCTAGGAAAGGGACTGGCTCATACTCTCTTGCACACTCTGTAAGCTGGTCTGGTTCTTAACATCAGTTAAATGATATTCTATGGTTGTGTGCAATACAACCGGGGTGGCAGCGAGTCTAAATTTAGAATGTGAGACCGTAGATATGCCAACCCACAATCCTATATTCATACCTTTTCATTGACGAATGTTACTTTGCAGAGATAAGAGATTAGAATGGGATATTACCAGGGGGAAAAAAATGACATTTCCTACTTTTCACAATTTTCATAACTGACAAAGTAGATTTACAACGTAGATCTAAAGCAGTGATTATGTCTTCTATGCATGTACCGTCTTATAATGTAATCCAGGTATCTCCAGACTACATGCGTGTGTGAGTGAAAGAGCTGAACTCAGGATTTCAATTTACAACTTTCTCCCACTGACCATGCTGAGCTGTTGGCCAGCTCTCTGAGGCTGGCCGGGTTTCTGATGAGCTTGTCCAGGATTGTGACAATCTGTCCAAACTTTGGCCTGTCGCTGCGTCCCTTCTCCCAGCAGTCCAACATGAGCTGGTGCAACACAACAGGACAGTCCATAGGAGCGGGAAGGCGGTAGCCCTCATCTATTGCTTTGATCACCTGTAGGGAGAGAGGGTCAAATATCAGCTACCAGATCAATACGAGCGAGGGAAAAAGAAATGTCCCGGGAAATTAATTCTTTAAGTTAAGCATTGAGCTGAAGATTGAGGAAAACATGGCAGTCGCTGTAACTGAGACATGATGTAAGTGTTTGTGACTCACGTCCTGGTTGGACATCTCCCAGTAGGGTCTCTCTCCGTATGAAATCACCTCCCACATGACGATACCGTAACTCCACACATCGCTGGCTGAGGTGAACTTCCTGTAGGCGATGGCCTCTGGAGCCGTCCATCTGATGGGGATCTTTCCTCCCTGGAGATGGTTCACAACACAGTCAACACATTCTTGGCATACTGAATATGTCACCCTGAACTTGGTGTTTTACTGTCATGGTATAAATATGTATAGGTTGCTTCATTAGTATGTTTGTGGCTAAGCTCTATAATAAATAGGAGTGGAGCTGATAAAACACGTTTTAAGATGGTAGTTGCAGAGAAGCTCGGTGCGGCGCTGCTGCATTTACAAACAGAGCAGGTCTCATTATACACCAATTTAAAGGAAACACTCCCTCTTTAATCTGCTCACAACATAAGGGCTACTTTTGCTCCAGTGTTTATTCTTACACTTGACTTTCTTTTGCCATCTTTTCTTCTTCTCTTGCCTTTGTTGTTGATGCACAGATCAAACGGATTCCATAAAGCCCACTGTATAGACAGAATAGGCAGTGCGATACCCACGCCCTCTCTATCTCTCGCTCCGTCTAACACACACACACACACACACACACACACACACACACACACCCCGTACCTCTATAGGGCTCAGTTCAGCTTTTTAACATGCGGCAGCTGCCTCTGCACCACCTAGCATTTCCCATCTCTGCTTGGTCAAAGTCAAATAAAAGACAAAGCTGCCAAGTCACTCGGCACTGTACTTTTGTTTCCACCACCCCCCTACCCCGTCCTCTTTTTTTCTCTTAACTGCTCTCCCTGGATCCTTCGCCTGCCTTCCCTTATTCTCTCGTTCTCTCTCTCTTGCTCCCTCTCTTTCTCTCAGCCTCCCTCGATCTCGGTCTTATTTGATATCCTCTCTCTCTCTCTCTCTCTCTCTCTCTCTGTGTCTCTTCCCCATCTCCGCCTCGGCCTCATGCCTGCAGCTCTCCATCTAGGTCTCCTGACATCAGTGGGGGTGTGTGTGTGATTGCAATAGAGCAGTCAGCGGCTGATACACTCCTCCCAGGGCAATGCTAATGCCATATTAAAAATAACATCCCCAACACTTCCTATGAATATGAATAATGCCATCTCCTTGTGGGCATTTTAGATGAGTTACTCCGCAGTGGTTTAACTCACTGACGGTTGAGTTTCTTCATTCTCTCCGTGCTCTGTGAGAGGATGGTGATTACCAAAGACTTCTTTCATCTGTTTATATGCGGGCAAAACGTGAAGTTTGTGTGTATGCATACATCCAATGTGTGTGTTGAATTTTGTGAACAGTATACGTTTATGTCATCAGTTGGGTTTCATGGCCTCATGAAAATCCAACTGCATTGTGTAGTACGGTTTTAGAGCCCTATTTAAACCATCTACAGCACATGGACTAAAGTGCATGGCTTAACAGCATTCAGGGTGAGTCCATCTCTACTTTAGTTAACCAGCGCAAGGGGCAAAAGAGGTTGTATTAAGCCTCTTAATTAATCACAGGTGCGTTTTGGGGCTTAACATGTATTAAACCAATCAGATGGTCATCTCCCATTACCTTTATAGCCAGATGTGCCTGCACCTGGCACATTGCTATTCAGATGGTGGATTTGGCAAATTGAAGGTGCGCGCGGTCTTTCTGCTCAGGAAACAGATTTGCTCTAGCGCAAAGTGAAAGTGCGCATGCAGACTTTATATTAGAGCAGTGGACCCTCATCCTCCGCCGTCTGGTAATCCTCTGTCCCATCAACAACTCAATTTTCCTGCATGTGAGCGACTGTGCTGATAACCTAATTAACTGAAGAGGAGCGCTGCTGCACGTCCCTGTGTGTGTGTGTGTAACGAGCAGAGAGTACGCGTGAACCCGCAAATAAAGGCACATCTGATCGGAATAATGCACCCTTTCAATAGCAGGAAAATACTGCAACATTGACTGTAGTCCAAGTTATAGTTGGTCAATGGCACATTGGCTCTCTCCTTCCTCAAGAACGCGCCTGTCCACACCTCATATCAAGACCACCCACCTGTGGACGCACAGATGGGCGCGAGTACATTTGCAACTTATACAACGTGGGCGTTAAAACTGCACCAGTCTGAAACTCGCAATGACAGTTGCGCTGTGCTTTGCGCTGGGTGTAAGATAGGGCCCTTACAGCCTTACGGCTTTGTCCAGTCAGTACAGAGACATTTTATAAATGTAGAGAAGAAGTCATCACACGTCCACTCAGTTCCTACTGTAGCAACTGAGACCAGACACTCGGCCAGAGTCGTCCAAATTATAAGCATTTGTATCAGGTTCAGTGTCCCGCTCTATAGCCATGAGTGTCAGGTCTGTTGACACATATGGACTCAAAGTAGCAGGCTCCCTCTTGCCACTCATGAGCTTCCTCGTCGTGTATAGCCCCAATTTACATATCCAGCTCTGATTGGATGGTTGTTTTCTCCCATTTCTATCATGGAAAACAAAGTGGTTCATTTCCTGAGCGATGTGTTTTCATGCATCATTTTCAATTGGCTTGGAAAGTCATATCAAATTGGGAAGCCGTTTAACACGGTGATCAGCTTTCCCCAAATTTAGTTTGAAGTGCTTGTTCTATTTCCTGTGGGAATCAAAACAAGCATGATTGGTTGTCACTCCCCCATGTCGGAGATAATTTCCATAAACTTTCTCAACTGCTCCACGTCACACCTTTTGGACAAGTTTTGGAGTCTTGAATGCAGCGCCAGAGCCAGAATATCATTCAGAGGTTTCCATTCACATTTAATAGCAGCCAGCTGTGCCTCTAGTGCTTGTGTTCATATGTGTGAATGGTGATAATACCAAGTGGGTACAAGTGGACTTGCTATCAGCTCTGATCACATGGCGTGTGTGAGGAGAGTATGGACTGTCAAGTCCCGTAAAAATGACATTTATTGCTCTTCTTCTTTGGGTCTGTTTGTGTGGACCACGTTTTGGATCAGGTCTGATTATCCTCAGGTCATTCTCAGATCAGCTTTCTTTTTTAAAATAATGATTACATGGTTTTGGTTTTGGACTTAATCTAAAGATGTATAGGTCAATGGGCGAACTGTAATTGGAGGTAACATTTGTTTATGACAGCTGAGAGCGTCTTACCCTTGTAGTGTAGGCAGCCTCCGGGTCGTCCTCCAGAACTCGACTCAGGCCAAAGTCAGACACCTTACACACCAGGTTGCTGTTGACCAGGATGTTTCGAGCTGCCAGGTCTCGGTGAACGTAGCTCATGTCTGACAGGTACTTCATGCCTGAGGCGATGCCGCGCAGCATGCCGACCAGCTGGATCACCGTGAACTGGCCGTCGTGTTTCTGTAGGTAGAGGCAAGGAGAACGATGAATTAACACACATCACGGTGTAAATGTTGACGTTCAGCCACGTCAGGGGGGCATAGTGATTAGGATCAAGTCCTACAACAACCTCAGCAGGAAGTGCAGGCTCAAGCCAGGATTCAAGCGCCTGTAATGGCAGCAATCCGTGCTTTTGTCTCTGGGCTATACGCTGAAGCCCATCCAGCTCTTGCTAACCCTCCGCTTTGACCTCTCTCTGGGAGGTGGCAAGCAAAAGATGAAATGATCCACCCAGCGATCGATGGAGAATCACCAAAAAAAATCCTGCTTGCAGAAGATTGGATCTGATAGAGAAGTCAAAACTTTCCTCTCTAACACTAACAGTGCATGCAAGCAGAGCTCACTGGATTTCATATTTGAGCGGTCTTTGGCAGAGAGCAGAGCCTGTTGATCGATGACGGTCCAGCTCACCTTCCTCTGCCAATTATTTCTGCCCCGGGCCAACGGCCCCCGTTAAAAAGCCATCCATGTTATCAGTCACCCTCTCTCCTTTATATCATCTCTCCTTCCCTCTGTGTCTTTGTTCTCTCCATCCATCTCTGTCTGTCCTCAGTCACTGTCCCGGAGAGAGAGAGAGAGAGAGAGAGAGAGAGAGAGAGACCTCTGTACTACTTTGACTCAGTCTCCATCTATCTATCTCCCCTCATCTTTCTACATCTGTGCACCCCCCCCCCTCCCCTTCCTCTATCGTTCTTTCTCTCTCACTCCCTCGGCAGCTGTGGAGTAAGTTAATTAGCCGGTGGTTTTGTGAGATGCTGATTGATTGGACTGTCTAACAAACCTACAGACTTCCTCTATCAATCTGCCCACCACATTGCATTGCCAGGAAGGAGGAAGGGTGGGCAGGGCGGGGAAAGAGCCGAGGAGACAAATGCAGGGCAGACAGGTTAGACAAGGAGACGAAGGAGACGGATGAGAAAGGTGATGATGAAAAATGAGACTTTTTGGGCAAATTCTAACATAATATTTAAGTTTACCACAAAACTAAAAGGAAACACATACTAGGGAAAAGCATAGAAAGGCTACTGGAGGTAGAAACAAGGAGACGAAAAGAGGACGAGCTTCTCGGGCAGAACAGTGGTTTTGTTGTTTCCGAGGGACGACTGCTTAATAAATGGTCATCGTAATTAAAGACACATATGGATGCCAGGAGCACGGATGAGCTGTAAAACCCATAAAATTCCATAATTATATTGAGCCACTGCGAACACTCTTTATGACCCTCATTACAATACATACTGCAACACACAAAATGCATGTGCTGCGTGTGTACGTGTGTGTGTGTGTGTGTGTGTGTGTGTGTGTGTGTGTGTGTGTGTGAGTGTGTTTCAGGCCATTTTTTATCCGTCAGATTTCATTTCATTTTGCTTCAGTGTTGCTGATGGGATTGGTGTCTATTTAGCGATGGGCCCATCATCACAGACTTAATGGCTTTGGAGCACTGCAGTGATTTTACTGGCTGACAAGCAACTCTGAATATGAATCAGGGGGACTTTCAATGTGAGGCACATCGGGGCTGCAACAAGCTATTCATCTGGGTGTATGCAAAAACCTTAATTCAAAGCTCCTCAGCTAAATCGATACTGCTACGTTTGCTCCACGAGCAGGAGTCATGAATCACACATTTCTCAACATTTACGACATTATATGCTTGTCTTACGCATCTGCAATGTAATAAAGATCCATACTTTTGTGGATATAATTGACATTGGGAGAAATACTTCAAAATCTTCGGTCAGTTTTGAAGAAATACATTTAGATTTCTTGAGTTAGTCTGTCTGCAGGTTTGTGATGTGTTTTAGAGGATAGGCTTTACGAAAAATCATTTTTTTTAAAACATCAATTCATGTAATGACGTATTGAGTGACAGGCTCCTCTAACTCTTGTCATAATGTCGATTTCAATAACTAAAGTAATAATAATCTAAAGACTCCCTTTGATTTTTAAATCTGTTCACTAATAAAGGGTTCAGCAATAACCTTGAGTAAAATCTGCTTTTCCAGACTTCATTTTGAAATGTTCTGGCAGGGATTTATACTCTACAAACTGTTTTTTTCTCTTTACGGAGATCATTTTCAGATTATGATAATAATAATAGTTATATTTCTATCATTTTTTTTTTTAAATCTCTTTGGTGTTTTGGAGGTTATTTTCCTGCAGCTTAGACAATAATGATTTTCATTGTTTTTACTGTTTGTGTCACTTAAACTCTTAAAAATACTATCACCATATCTAATTACAGATGCCATTTACTCTTCTACGTACTCTGTACCATTTAGTGGAGATGTGTTGCATTTTCTTTACTTTGAAATTGTCTGATGTGTCGTTACTAGCTGCGAAATAACTGCAACAGCTATGTTCTTATTTTTTAGATGGTGTAAAACTGTATCCATTACATTCCTAATGTGGTGACTACATATAACAATGTGGCTCAAGTTTAAAAACTCTAATGAGCTGAAATAGTGTTTATTTTAATTGAGACTTGTTAACTTAAGTCCTTAAAACGTCCTTGAAACGTTTTATATACAGAATTCTCCAGCTTGAGATGAAAGACAACTTCAGTCAAGTATCTTTTTTTGATCTATTCGTAAAAGAATGTGCCCTCCAGGATGGGGGTGAACGCTACAATGTTCATTCATTTTCCACAGGGCCTTTGTAAAGACACGTACGTGGCCCTGGCCTTGGAGGAAATATGTGTGTCGTGTTCCTTCCAACTGAGCTGCGACTCACCTTGAGAAAAGTGTCCAGAGATCCGTTTTCCATGAACTCCGTTATGATCATCACTGGTTTACCTACGGGGGCACATAATAAGGCAGCCGTTATTGGAGCAGAATTACAAGGAAGAAAGACACCAACTACAAAGAGACGAGGTCGGAGAAGTAGTGGAGTCCACAGCTGTGACCAACCTCCCTCTCTGTCTCTCTGTCTCTCTCCAGGGGATAACATGGCATGTCGTCATCAGTCACACTGACAGCTTCTAATCAGCCCTCTCCATAAACGCCAGTAGATAATTAGAATGGACCAATCCTCCAGAATATGTGTGTGTGTGTGTGTGTGTCTATTAGGGGCCTCCTGAGATCTCGTGAATACTAATCAGCCTCAAGGGGAAGGGGGTTGTGGTTGGATCGCTACATGCACCTGCACCTACATGAGTGTGTGTTTGTGTGATGAAGGGGTGGTTGACTGACAGGCCCCGCGCACTATGGTCCCCTGCATGGCATCTGGTGGGGCTTACAAATGATGAACAAAGTACCTGCAATCACATGTACACAGGCACACACCCGCTCACCAAAAACAGCGGTTGTCCACGTTTTACAGGGTCCTCCCCAGTTACCCCCCCCCCCCATCCCCTACAGCCGAGCTTTGCCAATCACAAACAAACACGCAATGTGCAGTACAAATGGTGTGTGTGTGTGCGTGCATGGCTTGTAAACACACAGCCTATGTCAGTTGTGATGAATAGGTCACATTTCCCCAATTGGACCTCAGAGATTCTTGGTAAAAAGAAACTGGCGTGGAGATGAGACTGCATGAGACATAATCTTCTTATGGACTGTTAGAACACAGTCAATAGGAAATTAAATTTCCCTTCTTCTTCCCTTCTCCATTTTTTTTCTCTTTTAATCAAAATGCCATGCCAATGACGCTCCATTGAATTAAGAATTTGAATTGTGAAATGAATTGAAAGAAAAAAATTGAATAGAAAGGAAATTACTGGTAAACAAATCAAGGATTAAAGAAAGTAATGGGAATTGGACAAAAGAAACAAAGGGTTAAAAGATAAAAGAGGGAAACGAAAGACGGATGGTAGGAGGAAAGGGCAAGTGAGAAGAGAAGTAGAGAAGAGGGAAAGCAAAGAAAGAAGAGAAGGAGGAAAAGGAAAAGAAAGAAGAGAAGGAGGAAAAGGAAAAGAAAGAAGAGAAGAAGGAAAGGAGAAGGAAGAGAAAGAGGGAGAGGAAAGGAGGAGGGGTCAAATGCTTGTCATCGAAAGGCAGGAACAACACCACCGAGGCCTACAGTGAGATTGTAGGTAAAGACAGCAATACATCACCTTAAATGAATTCACTATCTCACTGCAGCAAACACACACACACACGCACGCACACACACACACACACTGGGACTCACACACAAACAGAGTTGCCTGGTCTCTGGTGGTGGTGTCTTCCCTGACAGTAACATTAGTCTCAGGGATAAAAGTGAAATAGAATTGGATTTTCTTCTGCTGGGGGTGAGGACTGCTGGTCACATTTATCTCCACACGGGGCCTGTGTTTGTGTGTCACTCTGTGTGTGTGTGTGTGTGTGTGTGTGTGTGTGTGTGTGTGTGTGTGTGTGAGAGACAGAGCTGGTTTCAGGGCATGGCAAGTGGATGGGGGGGATGACCATCTGATTTCAGCTCTGATCAGAGGTGGAGAACATATGTGTGCTTTTGTGTGTGTGTGTTTGTCACAGCTACAGATAAAACCGTTGATGGGATTGATCCCGACTGAAAGGAGGTCTGACTCTTCACAGCTTTCTGTCCACCAAGGCAGGTGTGTATGTGTGTGTTTGTATGTATTTTACCATTGAGGGAGAATATCACTTTCAGGCACACAGTGTTACATGCGGTCAAGAGAGAAGCCCAATGAAACACATTCATCCTGTTGTGTCGGCTTAGAGGTCCATGTGAGCCTGGCACGTTCACACAGACTCTGCTATCACTAGCCATCATCTGGACACCTGCCATACAGAATCATCCCCGCAACTCTGAAAGATAACAGAGGTTACCAATAAAAACCGACCACACGCACTTGAGCTGTATATTAGCTCGTTCCGTCTCTTTTTGTTAAGTGCCAGCACAAAACACACGCACACACTCGACGACACAATGAATCCCTTTCAGTTCTTGTAGCGACTTCATCACATGCCATCCACATTTCAAACACACACACACACACACACACACACACACACACTGGCAGCACGGAGCCTCTTCAACTCTGCGCGGCGCACCTCACTGCCAAACATTTTTGAGCGTTCTGCAATTTCCTCCTGAAAGCGCATAATTAACTAATCACATTCATATTCATTCCAATGTATAGCCTTTCATCGCCTTTAGAAATAACGCAGCCGTTTGTGGAGCTAAAAAACACCTCCCAGTGTGTGTGTGTGCGTGTGTGTGTGTGTGTGTGTGTGTGTGTGTGTGCAGATTGGGTATCGATGCTCTGCCAGGTGGAGTGTGTTATGGAACGATCAGTGGGGAGTTGCTCTTCTTTTTACCACTTTTCATTAAGTGAGAGAAGAAAGTGTGGTCTCTGCTTTCCCCAGGATGGAGCTAGGATTATTTAGGCCTCACATATGTGTGTGTGTGTGTGTGTGTGTCTGTTAATTTGTGTGTGTATGCGTGTATCAAAGTGATGGAGTCTATACATCTGGTAAAATTACATTATGAGCGGCTGTTTCTGTGTGTGTTGGTGTGAGTGTAAACGAAAGTGATACAGTCCGTATACATCTGGACAATTCAATTATGAGTGGCTATCTGTGTTTGCGCTAGCGGGCCGCATTACCGCATTATTGAATGAGGCGGCCCAAGGTACAAACGAGAAAATGAAATAACTGCTGTATTGATTAATGTTAAGGCTCTGAACTAAGTGATACGATGCTTTTAACACGGGACAGATCTCTGTTCTGGGAAGCGCCACGTGAGGGTGCGGAGAAACAGTCAGACAGAAACTCAATAACCTTATCTCCACCCCTCTCTTCACCTCTCTCGCCCCCTCTTCGCTTTCTCATCTCCTCTCATTTCCTCACGTTTGTCTGCTCGCCATCTCTCCTCTCGTCTATCCACCCTTTCCCCCCCCCCTCATATCTCTTCCCAACATCTTCCCCCCCGTTGCCCTCGTTTGTTTTCTCTCATTTCCTCGCTCTTGTGTCCTATCTCGTCCGTCCCCTCACTTCTTCCCTCCGTCCCGCACCCGTTGTCTCCCTTTCTCTACGCTCCCCTCCTGTTTCTCCTCTTCCTCATTTGTCCCCACAGTCCAATCTCCAGATCTGCATACGTATTCAAAACGTGAATAACTTCCAACGCTCTGACAGGAAAGATTGAAACACTTATTATTCAACGCACAAAGACACACAGTTAAAACTAATCACTAGTTTCTTCAAACAGAAGACGGATGGAAAAGACGGGCGGTTTTGCCGGTTTTGATAGTACCTTTGCAGTTTGTGTATGTGTGTGTGTGTGTGTGTGTGTGTGTGATGGTGTGTGTGTGTGGAGAGGGGGGGTGGCAATGTGGGCAGATGAGATGGAGCTCGGTAATTGAGGGTTTTCCAAATGAGCCGATTGTTGCAGCGATTGTAAAACACATAAAGGATGGATGGATAAAATGAGGGACGGGGAGATGAGGGGAAGATAAGGAGATGGAGGGGGGAGGGAGGGGAGGGGAGGGGGCAGAATGCTGCACTTTCCTGATGTGTAGAGAGGCAGACAGAGAAAAGAAAGATCTTCTTTTTTTCCCCGCATGTGGTGCTGTAATTAGCATGACAATAGCAACAATCAGGTGACAGACAGCAGAGTAGGTTATTAGAGTGGCACATGGAGGAGGCAGAGGGCTTATGAGGTTTTAAGAGGAAATAGCACACACACACACACACACACACACACACACACACACACACACACACACACAGAGAAGCAGACTCAAAATAAGCACATACCCAATGCAAAATACAACTGTGCAAAATTCAAATAAATACCACGATAACATCATTGCTACATTCGCTACCCTCCATCATTACTACTACTATCATGTATTACCATAGCACTAGTAGTACTTCT
The DNA here is from genome assembly GCF_910591455.1 of Pholis gunnellus. Taxonomy (NCBI): domain Eukaryota; kingdom Metazoa; phylum Chordata; class Actinopteri; order Perciformes; family Pholidae; genus Pholis; species Pholis gunnellus. The sequence goes on from NC_136541.1 coordinate 13,594,371, forward strand.
ATGCTGTTACTGGTAAGACTATTATTAACATTATCAAGCATTCTAAAGTGCTCCTTCTTCCTATTTGAAGAAGGTGCTTTTGTGCTTCCTTGACGTGAGTCAGATGATGATGATCTCCTGTCTGTCCGTTAAATATGAAGCTACAGCCAGCAGCTGGTTATCTTAGCCTATCATAAAGACTAGAATCCGAGGCATACCGGTACCCTGGTTCTATTCAAAGGTTAAAAAAAAGAATTGCCCTACCAGCACCTCTGCATGTCACACTTTGTCTGTTTAATGCGCACACACTGTATCCTTGGACACAGCAAGGTTAGCTTTTCCCCCACTGTTTACAGTCTTTATGATAAGCTAAGCTAACAGTCTCCAGGCTCCGGCTTCATATTTAGCAGACAGATACGAGTGTGATATTGTCATCCAGTTTAGTCTTAGCACATTTTGTTCTTAGGCCATTAAACTCTTTTCTTTGTCTGATATCCTCACACCAAAAGTTCTGCTTTTTACAGTATTATTTCTACTGGTATTAATATGTTTACAACTGTTGCTGCTGCTGCTTTATACTGTAGTACCACAGCTACTTCTGCTACAGCAGAACAGGGCAGCTACTCTCAGTACTACTCCAACTAATAGTACTCCTATAACTGCTGATTCTACTACTGCTTACACCTACACAAACCAATCCAACACACCTGAGCCCAGAGCAGTCAGGGTCAGCCTGCCTGATTAGACTGAGGGCGGTGTGAAGGGACCAGCTGGTGCTGAAGAAAAAAGGCCTGGAGGAATTATTGACCCATCTCAACTCTCACCCCCTCACTCTCACATATGCACCCTGGGCTGTGACCTGTGAAATTACTGCTCCGCTGGTGAGATTTGTTCCTGAGGAGCTCTATCAGCTTCTCAATGTGCCGTGAAGACGAGTGAGGTGAGAGACACAAAGAAAGGCATGTAAAAGTAGACAGACGCTCGTTACAGTCACACACAGCAAAATAAATAAATAAAAGGAGCACAAACGTGTTGTTATATTCATAGAGCACAGTAAAGTAAAAAAGCGCCTGATTATGTTTAAGTTGCCCGTCAAGCCAATCATTCCACAGTCAGCAGAACATTTCAAGGATTTGGAGTAAGCCTTGAATTTATTCTGGTATTTTTAATCAGAATGGCTTGTGCCATTGAAAAGAAAGTGCCATAATTACATGTCTTCCTGCCAGAATAATACAAAAAAAACCCACAATTGATTTAGTTTGTTGCTGTAGTACTCTTACAAACGGCCTCAATCAACAATGCAAAGGTGTAAAGATCACAGTTACCACAGAGAGAGAGAATAAGAAATGCAGTGCGTACCACTTTCTTAATATGCATACTGCTGAATATTCATGAGCCTAAAACACATCCAATTAACTTTATGGATTATTAATATTCATGATAAAAGCCTATGCATATGCATATGCTCTTTTATTGTTGGTATAAGTGCCACTGAGCACCGGTGTGTGATGGACTCAAGATCTTTGTGTGTGTGTGTGAGTGTGTGTGTGAGACAGAGGGAGAGAGGAGGAAAGCGGAGGTGTATTTATGCGGATGTGTATTTGTGAATCTCCATCTTCCTTTTGGTTGTCTGTTCATCTCTAAGAAACATCTGCATGACATTCTATGAATACTGTGTTTAGTTGCTATCGCTGACATATTTTTCTGTTTTCTGCCATCTGAACGAGCAGAAAACACAGATTTGATCGGTTAGTCAGGCACTGCTGCGCTGCGAAATCAACACGAATACGGATAGAATTTACGATGCCTGTGTTGGTGATCACCTATTTTGACATTTAAGGTAAGAGATCACAGAATGGGTTCGAGCTAACAGAGTTGTCTTCTTGAATTTACTGCCCTGACCAGCCTGAAGATTATAATATAAAAATGGAACATTAGCGGTCGGCTTTGGAGTTCATTAACGCATAATTGCTGGACCATTTCACAAATTATGAGAACCAAGCCACACAAACTAAGCTTTGCATTTTGGTCGCGATAACAGTTTGGTCATGAAGGCGGGGATACCTATGTGCAGCAAGGACCAGGCTTACCGCCATGCTTTTTGGCGGTTAAAACGATTCTGTCAAGTAAAGAGCTCCGGGGGATTGCATCAACGCACACCATCGGCCTAAACTACGGAGCAAGTTGTGCCTTCAGTGTGATTGTAGGTCCAAAAATGACAGAAAAATGTGTGTTATCAAATTTAGCCTGCTTTGCATTGACGTATTCTGGGTTTGAGAGAGGGAGACAAATAGAGACAGGAGAAAAGTGGGGAGCGCTTGAATGAAAAGATTAGAGGGACACTGGCTGAGAGGTATGAGACGAGAGAGAGATAGATGGACAGAGAGTGGGATTGAGAGCGAGGCCCAGCGAAAAAACAAATCGGCTATCTTGCTGAACCAGGCCTGTGTCTATTTCGCACACACGGACAAACTTGCCCTATTTGCCCAACACAATCATGTGAATTAAACAAGTGGCTGCATGGCAGGCAGACAGCCGCCGTTCACATGCACACCGCCATGTTTCATCAAAGCATTGCCATGGTAATGTTTTTTTCCATCTGGTTCAGGGTTAGCTCTTATTCACATCGCCATCAGCGACGTGAGAGACACACTCACTCGCTACAGAGAAAGGAAAGGGGGAGTGTGTGGTTACTCAACCAAACGCGTCACTCACATCTTGTCACCACACCCTCCAGCCTGATGATGTTCGGATGGTCAAACTGGCCCATGATGGAGGCCTCAGACAGGAAGTCCCTCCTCTGTTTGTCAGAGTATCCCGCCTTCAGACTCTTGATGGCCACGTAGATCTCCCTCTTTCCCTGAACACGCAGCCGACCACTGCAAACCTCCCCGAACTCGCCTACGAAAAGGCAACAGTAATTTGAATTCAGGTTCAAAATGTTACTCTTTTTATACACATAAATAGTCGACTGCTGTTTTACTGCCAACTCACCAGCTCCAATGACTCTCTCTATGCGAATATTGGAAGCATCGATCTCTTTGGCAAAGTCCCTGACAGCCTGGTTGGGGTCTTCGTAGGTGTGAGGATGGATGTAGATCCTGCTGCCTGGCAGCTTGACTGCATGAGGAGGAAAAGGGGAAGAAATTAAAGTTACATGTGCTGAAATAACCCAAATTTGCTCGGTGTATGTATAGCAATAGTGTATTGATCCCTCTGGGAAATGTTTTTTCTCCAGGAACCCACACTGATTTCTGCATGTTAAAATGGGAGCTCGAGCGGGGGCGTTCTGTTTGAGTGACATCGCAAATGATTACATAATTAAACACATAACTACTTTGTTAGCAATGGTGTTAAAATGACTCATAACTTTTAACAGGAACCCATAAGGAGCTACACTTTGCCAGCAAACATTTATGTAAGAGTGTGAAACAACGTGGTTTATTTAGTTGAGAACGCAGCAAAGTCGGAGACGTACGTATGCACTAACTGTAATAACTGTTTTCAACATTACATTAGAAGGTATGCAAACACAGCACGACTATTGCATGTGAATAACCAGTGTGAGTGCGTTTCCTGCTGGAGTCTTCAACTGTGTAAACTATAAACACAGGTGATTTGATCCATTGCTGGATGGTGTGAAGCTTTCTTGCGTAAGCACAAACTTCGACAAACAAAAACAATATGCATTTGTGTGCATCATGTTGTCATGTTATTTATTGCAGTGGTGAATTTTGGTACAGCACATGATAAGAAACCGAAACATGCACATTTATGGTAGCAATACACATCCAAACATTTCTGTGTGCGTGTCTGTCTTTACCTCGGCCATGTTGGAACTGCATCTTCTCCTCATCGGGGTCTTGCTTGGCTTTGATGTAGCCACAGTGTCTGAAAGAGAAATGCACAGCTGGATTATGATCCTGTGTGTTCTGCAGACCTAGATACACGGCACAGATTGTTTTTTCACCACACGGATACCAATATAGCTTTATTGCACGTCTATGGAAGATCACACACCCTTGAGTGTGTATGTGCAATTCCACACAGGTGGTGAATCTAAAATATTTCTAGGAACCGCACTCCACAGCAAATAGCGGTGAACTAGATATTTCCTTTTTTTGTCTTTACACGTTCACTCCTCTGAGACTAGCTTGGAGGAAACTAATTGTTCCTCTTTTTCTCTGCGTCTACCTGTCAATTCCGCCTGAGGTTGAGTGAATGAGCGTGTGTGTGTGTGTGTGTGTGTCATACATGTCCATATAGAAGCAGATCTATCCATAATGCACGCTCCTCTGCCACTGCCTTCAATATTATCATGCTTCTCACACACACACACACACACACCTCTATGCCCTTTTCCCACCCCCCGTGTGCATACAGACACACACCCTGCAGCGCGGGTCAGTTCAACGATCAAGACAGAGTATTGACAAATTGATCAACTCAATCCTGCCGTCCAGCTGTGAGGAAGTGTTTAACTTACTCTGTTTTACAGACCTCAATGGGGAGGGGGATGCTGCTAGTGTGTGTGTGTGTGTGTGTATGTGTGTGTGTGTGTACGTGTCATATGTTTGTGTCAGTGTATTTCTTTCCACTTTGTTCAGCTTCCGCCTCGAATAGTGTCTAACAACCCTGATCCCCCATAACGCTGTCTCTGAGATTTACGGCTGTTTTAAATTCAGCACGAACATTTTAGGACAAAAAACATCAAATGTAAAAGCAGTTTCATGTAACGAGGTACTAAACACAACACAAATACGACAGCCTCCTCTCCTCCCCTCTGTTTCCTCCTCAACTGTTGTGCAGGTAAAGCAGCAACCGGTCGGTATGTCTGTCCATCATGAAGATTAATCGATTTGGTCTTAGAGCCAAAAGTAACTGGGAATCAGCAGCACAGACCGTGTGTGATTTAAGTAAGCAGAGTGGAGGAGGACAGAGGGAGGCTGAGAGAAATGACAAAAATGTAATGAAGAAAAGGGGGCGATAAAGACAAAAATAACAAAAATAAAAAACCGAGTGGAATAGAAACCGAGTAAAGCATTAATGTCAGACACAGCGGCAGAAATGGAGAAAGGTGGGGTCTCACTAGGCTCAGCAAATCTCAGTCATTTGGTGTATAATCCTTCTGTTGATTTTACACAGCTGAATGCATGGTATAACCCAGACATCAATAGGCTCTCTTGGGAATACGCACACACACACACACACACACACACACACACACACACACACACACACACACACACATAAGGGTAGAGACTGGTTGCTGGTATTTGAGGATAAAGAGGAGGGGGCTTAATGTTCTCCGGGCCCCACCTGGTTATCAGCTGGGCTCAAGCCAGTCAAACACCAAGGGACCATCATTACCCCCTTGACACACACTCACACACAAACACAGTGCTTTGGGGCATGTGTTTTGAGCATATGGGATATGGGGAATGGGGACATGGGTCACACCTCTGCTCCAACTGTGATAATCCTGTGGGGACCTACGTGTCTAACCCCCCCCCCCCCCCCCCCCACACACACACACACACACACACATGTTCTGCGAGACCCACGTTCAAAACACTTCCCCATCGATACTGGATGTGTATCCCTGTGCGTGTGTCTCCACGGGTGCATGGCTGCATATGTGAGTGTGTGTGTGTGTGTCTGATGGGAAATGAACACATTTCCATAGTAATTACAGAGCGACTCATTTCTCCTCTTCAGTTAGAAGTGTCATGAATCATTAGTGCTGCAGTCTCAAACATGGCACAAAACTTGACATGGCCGTGGCTTTTGTTTCCAAACAGCTGTGGCTCTGTGTGTTTGAAATAGATATTTTATTTAACATCTACAACTTAATGCAACTGACCAATAATTCATATATAGGAGAGTCTAGAAGAATCACAAATTTATATGGATGGTTGAGGCTATTTCATGTTTAAACAATTCGGCTGCTTGTTCTGCATGTAAATGGTCCACCTTTCTTTCAAAATCACTTTTTACTACAAAGAGCTCACTTTTTCTGATGAATATTTAGCCAATGCTCTATCTTTGGAGGATCTGCTTTCACCAACTGATAGCTTTTTACTGGCTACAGCAATATGCTAATCATGCATTTGCGACTTCTTTGAATAATTGCTTAAATTGAAACTTAACTCTACATTTTTAGATATGCTGTACCTACAATTCCCACTGTCATTGAAAGCATGATTAACATGTAATGGTTAGGCACTCAAAGGTCTTAGGTTTAGGTTTGAAAAAGATTGCAGTCCCAGTTACATATTGTTGTCATTTAACTAGAATATAAATAGAGTAGCTTGGGCCTCAGTACTTCTTTTCCTCCCAGGCCTCCACATGCTACTGTAGTTTGCATTAAAAGAGCTGTTTTTAACATTCCGTTTTCTATGTAAAGATATGGAAGTAATGTCTTCCTTTTATGAAGATTTATTTAAATTCTGCGTTGTTATCCGAGCTTCTCCTTGCTATGTTGACATTGCCAGGCCGGTCTTACGTGCTTTTAGTGCATGTCAGTGCACGTGAGCGTGCCCCGCTGGTTAGCTCACGGCCGCTGCTCTGCACAGCTCTCACAGCGGTTACAGCTGATAATGCCATCCTGACAGAAATCGTCGTTGCGTAAGCGTAGCACCCACCCTCCAGTTCCCCCTCAGGTTAACACTGTTAGCTCGGTCGGCACTTTTGCCTAATGTTCCTCATTACATTTGAGCTTCAGTTCACAACACATTTAATTTTGAATCTTTATTCATGTGTGCCTCCTGTTTTTGGTCATTTACTCTCGTGTTAGATTAAACCTGACATGTGGGACACTCTCAAAGTCCTGTACTTTTAACAACGAGTGTATAAGAATGTCTCTTCCTGGATTGTCTGCTATTGATTTGGATGCCACAGGTTTTTCACTTTACACTGTGAGCCCCTTGAGCTGGAACACACTTTGCAATGAGATAGTCCTCGTCGCATCGCCACCAGCTGCTTCTTTACACTGCAGTCTGGAGGTAGCGCTATCTGCCACTGTGGGAGAAGTCGTCGTTCCGTTTAGCTGCCATCTAATTACGCTACACTCTGCTGTTTCATACAGTAAACGCGCAACCACGCACACACAGCTGTGTATTCATGCAGATTTAAGGTACACACACCTGCGCCGATCGCGCAAAAGCACACACTTTAATGGACAGCGGCTCTCACCTTTCTCTCTGCCTCTCTCTGTTCCACTTCAGTGAGGACAACAGGCTATCCCTGCCCTCCAAAGCCACACACTCCACATTTGCATATCAATTTACTTTTTAATATAATACTCTGTCACTCGAGACCCATTTGTCATTCTGCTAGCAAGCTCCCACCTTCATAGAACATCAACCATATATTATCGTAGCCATTGCCCCTCCCCTGTTTTCCTATACCTTCCTGTCCTTTATCTCTCTACGGTGTGACATTCTTCCTTAACTCTTCCTTTAAGAAAAAATATATTCACTTTTCCAATCACACACGCATCTTCCTTTTCTTCCTCCTATTCCCTCCATTCATCCTCCCCCCCCCAACAGGCCATGTTCTCCTCTCTCTTTTCTTTTTTTTGATAGAAAGAGTGGACACTGGGAGCTGGAAAGAGAAAACAAAGGAAGAGGTGGAGAGGGAGATGGAAAAAGAGAGTGCTGACAGGCAAGAATGCACAATGGGGGTCCAAGCCTGCATACCAACTAACAAGCAATCAGATGGAGGGGGAGAGCGAGGAGAGATGGGGAGGCAGCCATATAGGAATAGAAACTCGAAGGTTAACATGAGGGAAGTGGATAGAAAGAGGGGTGGGGCAGTGTTGTGTGCTGCAACAACAGGAGCTGGAGAAAAAAAAGGAAGAGGGAGTAGACTTATTATGAGAAGAAGGAGCGCTAAATAGAGATGAAGTGAGTAAAAACAGAGGCAACAAAGAGGAGATGTCAAATCTTCACAATAGGGACGCTGGCTACAGGAGAGTGCAGGAGAGAAGAACTGAAGTAAGGTGGGATGGAGACCTTGAATATTGGCAATAATGAAGAAGAACAGAGCAACACTCAGCACATAGCTCCCCCGTGAAGGAGAGTAACAGAAAGGTTAAGGCACATGTCGTGTTTTTGCACCCTCAAAGCCATTGTTGTAAATGTAGAGGCACTGAAGGTGCGAGCAAAAGCTTTCCCCAAACGTTTTTTTTAATGTTTTATCAGGGCACGCTGCTAGCGCCCCGAGATAAAAAAATAGTTCACGTTTTGGAGCGCTGTAGCACACAGCGCATGTGATAAGGACCAACCACTTACAGCTGGTAGATTTATTATTTTTTCGTCCTTAAATATCAGTTTACAGTAAATTTATGGCGGAGAAGTTCATCATTTTAGTGCAGGGCAACCCGTATAGCTTTATGAGCCAGGGCAATCCCTTTCTGTCCAAGGACGTCACAACGTCAGCCTCACGGACACACACCAATTCAGCAGTAAAACTACTGTGAGGGATTTATCTTTGCTTAGTTTAGTCAGTTAGGATTACTGCTAAATGACCTGCTAACTTCATCGTCGTCATCACAACATGCAGGTTTTGTTTTTTAAGTAACGGCAGACTGGACGGTAGCGCTCCCCCCACCCAACTATTTTGGATAAAATGATGACTGTGGCACAGCTGGTGTTTTCCACACCTTTTAGAAGCAACATATGAAAGAGAGTTGATGGACGGATTAAGAGCAGATGACAAAGAGGAGAGTGTCAGTCAACAGTCCTGAGTGTTCCTGAGAAAGAGTGAGAGAGAAAACTAAACCATGATGCAACAGTACATTGGAGTAAAGTCAGAGGTAAGCCAAATATAGCATGAATGTGAGGAAGGAGTTCAAATAAACCTTAAATAAACTTAAAAATCCTCATGCCATCTTCTGCCATTGTTTTAAATCACGTAGACCCAATCAGGAAAGCTGTATTCTAGACTTAGGGCACCAGTCCATCACAAGGCTAACAGAAGAAACCAGAGCACATGGAGGTCAACGCACACGCACACAGGATAAAGCCTGAATTCAGAATGTCTCTCCGTCAGGTTATGGTTCTAAATACTGGTGGAAAACATTATAGTCAGACCTTCCAACATAGTGAATTTAGAATTAATACATAGCATAATCTTTTTAATATAAATATTTAACCAATCTGTCCTCAGCCTTATCTACCACATTGTCATCTGTGAGTACTTTGCGTTGCCCAGCACATTTTCATATTGACACTTGAGTATGTGCACCATGTTATTGTATTTATATATATTATACTCAATACTTTCATATATTGACATTTGTTCATTTTAAAATATTTGTTGTTTTTATTCACCTTTCCTAATTCTTGTGTGAACATGTGGCAAATAAAACCCTTGAATCTCGAGATGGATACAGTTGTCTGGTGGCAATTCAAAATGCAAGAGGCCCATGTCGTGGATGACAAACACATTGGGAATCAGCCTGGTTTTTGTAAAACCTTTAAGAAGATTATACAATGTGCGATAAAGCAGGCTGCCTCCTTTTTTCCCCCGATATTGTCACTTTTATGCCAAGTGTTCATTTATTGGTCTATTCAGCCTCGAGCTCTATTGCTGCTCCCTCTCCCCCTCAGTCTAACTCCAAGCTATTAAGAGCACAAGATAACATCTACCGCACTGAGCTGCACTGATTTGTGTTTCTTCTAATAATTAAAACCAGCACTCAGTGGTTCTGCTGTCATTTTAGTTTGCCGGGGCTGCTAAAGCCGGACAATGCAGTGTGGAATAAGGAGAATAACCTCTCACTGATATGGAGGGCGGTCATTACGTCACTCAAACTGTTCTGTACTGCTACTGTGTTCTCTGATATCTAAAGCCGTAACAGCCTGCAGTCCAATAACTCCCTCATGAAAAGTGTCTGCTGAGCCACTAGAGTCTATCTATCTGAATCAGAGAGGGGAAAAAAAGAAAAATGTATTGGTCTTTGGTAGGATAGGATAGCTTTGTTATTCAATAAAGGTTGAAGAGAAGAGGGCCAATATGGATGGTGGAATAACCTTGAAACAAAGCGACAAGCCAAAGATGAACTAAGTTGTGTGTGGACGATGATGTGTCGGTGATGAAGGAGAGACAAGAGATGAGAGAGAGAGAGACAGTTTGTCTTCGTGAGAGTGAATAACCTTGGACTAATGTTGACCTGAGACGTGAACAGAGCTAATAAAGTGTCGAGTTCTTAGCTGCGTGGCATCGCTTAGTTTTTTTTTTAATATGACTAGACACCTCTTATAGGATTAGAGGCCGGGAGAAGAAATTGATACACTCCGACACAGGGAAGAGTCAGAGGGGATCATTCATACAGAAACATACTATTCTTCCTTCCTCTCCTCTTCTCTCCTCTCCTCTCTTTCATTTCCTGTCTTTGCACATCATTTTCCCACCGCTAATCAGAATGACTCGAAAAATGAAATCAGTAAATCATTAGTCACCCCTCTGGCATGACAATGAAATGACACATTTATCCTCCTTTCTTCACTCCGCGCACAGACACACACACACACACACACACACCCTGGGTATCTGCTCTCATCATTACTCATTATAATGGTGATTCCATTTAATATCAAGCTATTACATAAAAAAGAATGACTGGGAATGAAATCAATGGATTAATATCACTCTCATTGTTTCGCAAACAAATTAAGCCCTCGCTCACCAACCAGGCAAACAAAACACGTTCAGCGCTAATAAACTATGAGGTTCATAAAATATGATCGTGGATAATTAATTATCATGAACATCCAAAAAGAAAACAAACTGACAAAAAAGTCTGGGTGATGTAACGTTCAGGAACACAAGTGGCCCTCTCTCTCTCTCTCTCTCTCTCTCTCTCTCTCGCTCTCTCCATCTTGGACGTGTCTGGCACCGACTCAGCACTCTCTGACCACACTGTGAAAAGATTTACTCAGCTCTGGCTAATTATTAGGAAGGGGGAAATGATTAGCTGGAGAGTTATGAGTAATAAATCTGTCCGTGTTTCATTAACAACCTGTTTGGAAACATTTCATTTCGCTCCTGCTCATTAAAGAGAGTGGTAATACAAGGAAAGGAAAGAAAGGAAAGGTGGGGGAGAAGCAGTGAGGTCTGCGGCGGGTCTTTGGTAATTGGTGTGATGTAGCCAAATTTTAAACAACCTGGTGAAAAGGTCAAAGAAAAGAGAAAAGAAAAGAGTGAGAGACGAAGCACGCAATCTGTATCATTAGGTGAGGTGTACCTCTATATTTGCGAACAGATTAGTGTGAAACTAATTCCCCTAATGATCTTACTACACGGACACTAATTGATTAGGTCACGGTCGTAATATGTGTGTGTGTGAGTGTGTGTAAATGAAAACAAATGTATTTAAATGTACTATCAACTTTTAAAACTCCAACCGAAAACAGTTTGGAATTTGTCTGATGCTTATAGGACATTTGAACAATCCCACTGCAACATCTGCTCATTTGCATAACGCCTGTGTGAAACAGTTTTTGCACCTGCGGCAACTAGCTGCTATTATTGCAATGTTTGTAAGCTACTTTCTAGGCGTTCTGCAGACAAAGCTGTATTCAGCTACACCCTACAGCTTAGCTGCATTAAGTGAACGCGCCAGCATCCAAGCAACACATACAAATCTGTCTAATGACATTACACACACATCCTCCCCGTACTGGCCCTGGCTGCCAAATCATTATTCGTCCTATTATCAAGCAAACACCACCCACAGGGAAGAGAATGCTTTGGCTGATTTCTACCTCTACCAGATACACCAGTTGGATAACATGCGTCTATTACTTTTTCATTATCTCCATCAGGAGATGATGCATCCAGTCTTGTGTGTGTGCTGAAGTGAGTGCATCTCTTTCTGTCCACGGCTAATCTTGATTACTACTGCACCCGTCAGCCTAATATTTGTTGTCCTCATTTATGACTGTATGCTCCGAGACCTGTCGTGGTTGCAGTGATTCACATATTTTACACATGTTTTACACTTTTTTTTAATTATTATTGACTGCTAACTCCGCACTACTCTTGAAGTCCCAGTGACATAGAGCATCTTTAGCTTCTCTACGGTGAAACCAAATATTTTAGCAGTGTACAGTAACAAGAGGGGTTTAAGGCTAATCCTTTGCATTTGATTGGGCCGCTAAAAAGTAGGCGGGCTTAAGTTTAACTTGAATGAAGTATATTTTAGCCACATTGTTTTGGAAATGAAAACAAAGTTTTTGCCTTCTGACATCCAGCATACATCTCTTTTTATCCCTTCATATAGCGGCTACTACCATCCACAAACGGTGAAGTGTGGTTTCATATGACCGGTCCGGCTAGCGACGCCCCTGAGTGCAGAGTGAATCATCAGACATTTGAAATACTCTCTCTATCTATTGTAATGGTAAAATATGTATTAAGTATCATAATGGTAAAATATATTCTAGTATATTGGGATGTTTTGAAAGATGGTGTTCTACTGATGGGAAGGTACAGAGATACAGAAAAGAACACTGCACTCCTACAGAGGTATTAATCAGTTCATGAAACCAATGTCCTGTCTTCCAAGGTTGTTCACATGCACACACGAGAAGAAGAAACAGGGAACCATTGTTTCCAACCTCTGTATGAACTGACTCCCAGTTGATCGCACCTGTAAGACTCCAGATAATGAGCAGAAACAAATCAACCCGTGTCCAAAAACCTATACTCCCTTTACTATGAGGTAACTAAAGGCGTGACTTCTTGTATGCATAAAACATGATGTGCCTTGTACTTTTTTGAGACTGGTTTGCACAGTTCACTGAGATATGTGTCTGTGTGTCCGCTCTCCTGCTTGCAAGCAATAAATTGACTCTTACTACTTTGAGCATTCATCAGACTCTGTTTATTTAATCAACTCTTATCCCGCATCTACATAGAAATATTCCACAACACTATCTATCTATCTATCTATCTATCTATCTATCTATCTATCTATCTATCTATATATCTATATATATCTATATATATAGATATATATATAACAAGCGATAAATAAACAATTAACACAGGGACACACGATTAAAACTGGGAAAATGTATTTTTCATTTCACGCTTCAGTTTGGACTCTTGTTTCCAAATGAATTAGGTTGCAAAATGTAAATAAATATATTTTTTTATTTGTTATTACTATTTTTATCGGGCATCAATCTGTTGTTCACGCGTGTATTGTCGTGTATTGACTTGAAGCGATAATAATCACTTTAGGTTGCAGTAACGCGCTGAGACGCAGCTGAGACAGCTGCAAAGATTAAAATGAGCGCGTGCGAGTAAAAAAACGTGTCTGCCACGTTTGCCGTCAAGACGTTGGGTTAAATAACTGTGGTTTGTAATCATTCAATCAAACATTACAGCAGTTGTTGTTGAAGATAAATCTGCACTGTACTGACTGCACCTTCTAGTCTATTTCCTGTTTTTGTTCTATTTCATAGTTCTAAACCGAGTAATTTATCTTTTTTTAATTCTTTCCCACATCCAGGCTAAAAATTCCTCACTTGTAGTCTTTGGGGTTTTTAATCTCCAGTTCTCACTTCTCCTTTGAAATCCAAACAAGCCGACACACACACACACACACACACACACACACACACACACACACACACACACACACACACACACACACACACACACACACACACACACACACACACACACACACTCACACACCGTCCTGTTTTACACTCAATTAGTGCTCTTCAGTTCCTCACAAGTCTCTTTCTCTCGCTACCTCTTGTCTCTCAACAGCATGTTTTCATTAGCGTATGCTTCCTCTTGTTTTTCACTCTTCCTCTCCTCTTTTGTGTCATTAAGTTTTTAAGAATAACCCTGGGCTGCTAACAGATGCTGCGGAGGTAAAAGATCTTACGCGCACAAACGCGCACATCATCAGAACATGCTTTCGTGTTTAAGAGGTAGAGCTGTTAACGCTCTCTATTAGAGAAGACTGATAAGTCTTTCTGCTAGAATCAGCCACGTTATCGTGACATCTCACTTCCCTGTGTTGCTTTCTCTCTCGGCCTTCCACTCTGTACTGTTCAAAACTCTCCTCAGAAAAGGACGTTTTTCTCCTTCAGAAATCTAGGGTGTAGGATCGTCCTCCTGAAAACTGAACTACCCTGCAAGGTGGCGATCAATACATTTCTGTTTGAGTTTACCTCTGTTGAAAAAAATAAATCTGGCTTTAGTAAATAACTGTTCATCTAAATCCAATTAATCCCTTCTTATTATTTGGAGATTGTCAGACAGATTGCAGCCCTTGACTCCCTGCTGAGTATCTCCAGCTCTGACAACAGATGCACTCGGCAAAGGCAGACTTTGAGACACATAGCAGATAAGACTGCTTATTAAAAAAAACAAAAAAATAACCGCGACCACATAGATGGAACAACTTCACACTGACTTCTCACCAAAGCTGCACATTAAAAACATGAACACAGAAAAACACTCGAGAAATCCGGCGAACAACCGAAGCCTGCAGCTAGTCAGAAAAAGGAGACGGTTGCAAGGCTGGAGAATCATTAGACTGCAGACAAAACAGAGGCGCGCACACACACACGCACACACACGCACACACACACACACACACGCTGGAGGCAGAAGTTGTAACATGTTTAACAAGGAGTGAGAGAAAGTGAGGACTGAAGGGGAGAAAGCTTTTTGAGTGAAAGGCCATCTGCTGAGTCCGTGGCGATGCCAGTCGCTCGCTAGCTTCCCAATCGCTCGCACCTGCCAGCCTGCCAAAGCACCCTCAGGAGGACGAACGCACCGACGTCACACACAAACACACACTCGGGCCGCATGCACTCGCAGAGCAATAATGGCGCGCACACAGCAATAACCGGTGTGATTTGTCAGCGCCGTGCTGCGTCTGAGGAGCTTTCGACATTTTTTCATGTTTTCCCTCCTGCGGTAACAATAGCATAACAGCACTTTATTAAACGAGAACAGGACAGAACAGAATGGCCTGCAAATCAGCTCGTTTATGAGGCATAGCTGTGCAGCACCCTGCCCGGGAAGGCTGCAGGGAGTGTGTGTGTGTGTGTGTGTGGGGGGGGAAATACAGAGCGACTGTACGGGCATTCATTGTATAGTTCAGTGATGAAAACCTCCATCCGGGTGTTCAAAATGTGGTCAGGATTGTGGATAAAATAGTTGAACTAGGTGCAAAACAAGAACCAAAAGCTCTCCAGCACTTATCCGGTCTGATGATTATTGGGGAAATGATTTAAACAGCTGACATTTAGGGTGGGAAAAATGGCCTTACAAAGGTCTGGTGGGGAATCATTTCAACCCTGGCCGACTCTGTGTCCATTTCAATTCCGATTTAATCATCGTCCACATTCAACCGGTCTCGGCAAACACATCAGATTCTCATGTATCGAGAATCCGATGTGTTTGCTGAGACCGGTACAGAGGGGGTTTCATCCAAATGTACATTTTCAAGAACGGAGCAGTAAGTGAAAGCCGGAGAGCCAAAGATGAAGCGAAATGAGAAGAAACGCAGAGAGAGCGTGCTGAACGGAGTGAAACGGACTGACTGGCAGATGAGACGGAAGGTTTAGTAGATGAAAAGACGGCGGTATGAGCAACAAGACAAGAGAGAAACCCAATCCTTCTTTTGAGATTGCAACTAGTTCCTCCAAAACCTGAAGTATGACACTCCCGTTGCATCTTACAGTGCAATCGCCCACCCATCATCTTTCACACTCTTCCTCCTCTTCCTCTCTCATATACTCTTGTAATCTACCTTTTCATCTCCTTGCAGCTCTCTCCTTCCCGTTGAGCCGCTGGCTCTCCTCCTCCTCCCTCCATCAATCTCCTTTTTCTCTCCATCTCTCACACACCTCCTCCTCTTCCTCTCTCGCTCTTTGCTCTTTCACACCATCCGAAAATGTAGCTCTCCAGTGGCGCAAACTACTTCAGATGCATCCCCCCCCCCTTTTTGGTACAGTCTGACATTCCCACTGCCTATCTATTCCTCTCTCATTTCTTCTTCTACTTGTGTCTCTCCTTCAACTTGCTTCTGTCCATCCCCCCCCCGCCCCCTTCTCGCTCTCCTGCTCTTGTCTCTCTAGTGATGTATCTTTGATCCTCGCCTCATTCCCCAGCCACAAACGCACTCCACCTAATACACACGTGCACACACATTTTGACAGATGCACAGAAGTCGGTTTAATAGAAAGCAGTAATCAACACTACTCCCTCCCAAGTGTCCTCACCTCCAAATAGAAGAAAGATAGATAAAGACGGAGTGAGGGGGGAAGAGGAAGAGAGAGACGCCTGAAATTCATGGCAGTGCATCGACCCCTCTGTAAAAACCTCGTTAACACCTCCCCGGCCTGTGAAACCTGATTAGTCGACTGCGAGTGCGTTTGTGTCGTAGCGTGTGTTGATAGCGCACTATGTTTAACAGGTTGTTTTGATTCTCACACGCATAACCTCATAATTCCCCTCTGATTAAAAAGAAAATGTTGATGTGTTCGTTTGCTGTGTGTGTGTGTGTGTGTGCGTGTGCGTGCCACGCGGGACATGTCTCCACTGATTACATCCCTCCTAGTCAATAGTGAATAGAGCACTCAGCCTGATAAGCAATCACCTGAATCAATACTAATGTTTTTAGTGTGTGTACGTTAATGTGTGCATGTTTGCGTGTGTGTGCGCGTATTTCTTAACATGAAGCTAATCTGGGCGGAGCTCATAGAGGATAAACATTTAGTTACAGCCACGGTAAATCACAGATGCTGTCATCCCTTTTTCCCCTCTCCTCTGCTGACGTTGTCCCTTTTCTTCTTCGTCCAAAGAGCCCTCTCTTAACTCAAATCCTTTCATCTTTCTCGCCTCCCGCCAATCGGCGTTCCATTACTTTCCTTTCTCCCTCTCATCTCCTTCCGCTCTTTGGCCGCCTTCGAGACGGAGCGTTAACAGCGGCCTAACCTTCAAAAGAGAGTGATCGAGGAGAGTCCATGCTCTTCACATGCGCAATAACGCAGCCCTCAGTTCAGGTGTTGGCAGCATTATAAATGACAAAGTTGGAGGCTCTGCTTTGGCACACACACACACATGTAATCCCTCAGAGAGAGGCAGAGCGATATGAAGTGAGACCAAGTGTGAGATTCTGCTTAACCCTTGTGTGCACGTGAAAGCTTGAGCTATTGTTTTCCTATGGAGAGAGCGAACATCATGGCAGCACTACCTTAGACGTTGCACTCAAAGTTTGGTCAGCTCCAACTTCAGACTTCTTTGTTGGTGACTTAATAATGTGCCAACGATAAGATTACAGCTGTCAATGGCGTAACCTGAAAGCGACCCATGATGGTTTTGCAGAAACGATATGACACCAAATAAAGGAATAAGCCAACAAGTACAAAACCAACAATTCTATAGTCGATCAGCACTAAAACAACTGGGCATTGCTAACCAGTGAATTTGTTGCGGATTTGATGCTCCGGTGAGCATTTACGGCAGCAGGACAGTCTGCATGAGACTGACTCAAATAAACTACACTGCCCATTTTATATACAACTAAAGAATGTGTCAGCTGGCACAAAGAAGTGTCTCTTATATGTGTTTCTCAGGAGTTTTTTCACAACAATAAAGGTCTATGTAACAGAGAAATAAGACATAGTATATTATTAATAAGATGGAGCAATTTGTTGTTTTTAGTCTTTTCATGGTAATTGTTGATGATAATGAAAATAGAGAATATTAACATACATACTTAAAAACACTTATTTATTTTTTTCATTTCCCAGCACTTCGAGGCTTCCCTGTGCCCTCGTACAGTTCATGCTTGTGTGGAGGACCTTAGTGTGTCTTGTTTCTTTTTGTTTCACCCTACCTTCCGCTGACAACGAAGCAAGTCACCAGGAAGATGAGGAGAACGATTCCTCCGGCGATGGACACAGCCAGAATGGTGGACTGGTTAGGGTCCCCGATAGCAAAGACATCTATATGGGAGACAAAGGGAGCACAGCGGATTAATAAACAAAAGCATAATGGAGGATGGATAGAAGCTGAGGATGTTTTCTGCCGGAGGAAAGTGAGGGTAGAAAAGATGAAGGTAGGCTGGGAGTAAAAAGGACAGCAAGGTGAGCGCGGCCGGGGAAAGAGGGAGAGAGAATGAAATATGATGGCATTAGAAAGGGAGATAAAAGACGGCGGTTGAAAAAGAGAGCGAGGGAGGCGGATGGAATAGTAAGTATGGTCCTTGATGAAAAGCGCTCTCCTCTCTCTGCTATGAGGGTATGAGACGGGAAAGCCATTCCCATTCGGCCGCGCTGTCCAAATGGATATGTTAACATTGCACATAACAAGGCTACCGCAGAGAACTTTCTGCAAAGATGCATTGATTTTTACGCCACACCAATCGAGCCATTACTCAAAACAAATGCCCCATTTATCTGGCTTAGCTAAGCATGAGCAGAGACGTGTGGCTGTATGTGGGTAGGTGTATATGAGAGTGTGTGTGTGTGTGTGTGTGTGTGTGTGTGTGTTGGAGAGGCAAATGAATGCCCCTAGGCAGCCACAGATAAGCATTGTTCTCCTATTACATGTACTGTTGCAGACATATACAGCCTTCTTTAACAATCCATATAATTGATCTGATTAGATAACCTTGATATGATGGCTGTATTTCACAGCCCTGAACTTGACTATGAACTTTCTGTAGGTTCAGAAACAGCTTCAGTGATACCCAACCTGTGTCCTGAGCTCCGTGAGTTACTTTTTTACCACCACATTCCTGATATTTGTTGCAGGACTTTGAATTACTTTTATTGATCATTTAATGATTAAAAGGCTAATGTGTGGCCGTTGTGTGCTACACAGACAGCGCAGCCTATAGCACAGTGCTATACATTAACTGATTTATCCCCCCTCTGCCTGCCTGTCTGGGAATCAATGCTCACTTTGAAGAGGCCTCTAAAGCACATAATGAAGCGATAATGAAAGTGGATGACAGCAAACAAAGGTGAAAAGGACAGAGTGACAGAGGGATTAAAAAGCATCACGACCGAGATACATCATAGTACACCCAGGGCTGTTTGTGAGGAGCCCCACAGGCCTGGATCGAACCCGCCATATATTTCTCTTTTGTCTCTTCCTCTTGTTTCCCAAAGCTAAGCACAGCCTAAGTGTGGGAAACATTTCTAAATGTAAGTAGTCAGTGTCCTTTTAAGAAGAAAAAAAAAAGGGAAAACAAATAGTGCTCTACACAGATCACTGCTGCTCACTGGTGTGACATTATAGTTGCAGGTGGGGGGAGTAAAAGCAGTCCAAAAAATAGGAATCAGATATCCAGTCATGTTCATTTGTGATGATTCGAACTTCTTCTATTTTCCTCCGGTCGTTGGTATGAATCTAATCCTCGCATTCTTGTCAAATATTCTTTTTCCTTCATTGTGAAATTGGGTTGTCTCCTTTTTGCCTGATAGGTATTCTCGGAGGCTTTCAAGCCAGTGGTTCAGACACGTAGATGACAACCGACTGCGGTTTCTCTGTCTGACAACAGAACTGAATAAGCCATTCGGATGAAAAGAGAGCTATTTTATAACCATCAGGTGGGTTGATTTAAACTGCAGCTGAGCTGAATCAGACTCTTACAGTAGTGTTATATTATATAATATGCCAGGACGCTGTGCTCTGCAGTTAATCTTTGTACTTCCTCATGTTCACCGTTTACCTCTAATTACGTGATGTGGATTGTTTTCAAAGTCTGGCATGTATTTTCAGTGCACTGCGTGCTACTCCAATTTTCAGCTGAAAACCACAGGCACATTTTTAAAAGAGGAAAAGAGAAAAAGAACTAAAAACAATCTAATTACATAATATAAAGGAGAAACTGAAAATGTGTTATATATTGTGAGCAAATATGTATTAGTCATCCCTTTACCTTCGTGGCTGGTTTCCAATTCAATCTCTCCACCATAGCTCCCATAGCCCCCGTCGGTTCGAGCCCTGACCCTGAACACGTAGGTAGTCCCTGGCTTCAGCCCTTCCACCGTCATCATGTTGGAGCGAGTCTTCAAGACTGTGTAGTTCTGCTCCCGCTGATTCTGTAGTGGAAGAAAAGAGCAAAAGGAGGGAATTTAATACTAAATTGAATATTATTAAGTGACAGAAAATAATGTAAGAGCTGAAATTATAGATATACTCTTAAGGGTTATATAAAGAGCAATGGACTGTGGTATCGAGAGGGAAAGTCTGAAAATAATAGAAACCTCAATAGTTTAATTTAAATGTCTCCAGGGGCTACGTACTGTACACCTCACTAAGTTTTCATTTGTTCATCATCGAACCATTTGGTCGGAGTTATACACGAGCATCTGTCAAGTCCCAAATCTTATCCCATTTACACTTGGGGGCAATATGTGGTTACTCAAGTCTCGCTTCGCTTCGTTCCTCGGCGATCCTGTAGTCCTAGGTGTGTGACTACCTTGGTGAGTGTGTGCGTGTGTGTGTGCGTGTGCGCGCACGTGCACTTAAAAATGTGTATGTAGGAGGATAAATAAAGAATAACTGTGTCTGTCAGTAAGCTGATTCCCTGCAGAGAAGCTGATACTCTACCTAATGGAAGACATTCTACAACAAGGATTAACACTATTTTACTGCTAATGCCTGCCAAAAAACACACACACACAGACACACACACAGACACACACACACACACACAGAGCCTTAATTTCATCACCTTGGCCTTGTTTTACGAGGTTTGTTCGACAGATGTGTGGTTAATTGGCTTGGTGTGAGCAGTAGGGGAGACGTGAGGGATAGAGAGAGATGTTTGTGATGAACAAGTCATTACAGACAGGCCCTAAGGCTAAACCCATAACCTACAAGCCTAGACGACGTATAGACGAAGCGAACAAGAGGGGAGAGAAACATGTTGTGTTAAACCCGTTAAAAGGTTCCTCCAGAAAATTAACATTGCATTTAAAGGAATAGTTTGGCATTTTTGTAAATGTGCTTATGCGCTTCCTTGCTGAGAATCAGATGAGAAGACTGAGACAACTCTCATATTTGCATGCTAAATACGAAGCTACAGCTAGCAGCCGTTTAGCTTATCTCAACACAAAGGCTGGAAAAGGGGGAAATGTCTTTCTGCTGTCTGAAGCTCCCACATTAACATGTTTTATGTCCGTTGTTAATCCATGTAGCAACAATTGTAAAAAAAACTATTTTCCGTTTTACAGGGGGTAATGTTGCGGACAATTTCTTGTTTAAGGACCAGTAACTTCCTGGAGTCTCGGCTCGTTGGTTCTGACTCCAAGATAATCTGGAAAAAAGCCCCTCGTAAAAACGGCGGGATGTTGTTTTTACACTACAAACTTGATTTATAATGTGGTGATTTGTGAGCTTAAGAGATGCTTATAGGTGGATATTTTGTTCACCTTTTAACACAAAAAGGCTAGTTTCCCCCTTGTTTCCAGTCTTTGTGCTAAGCTAAGCTAGCCAGCTGCTAGCAAAAGCTTCATATTTACCACACAGACATGAGAGTGGCATCAATCTTCTCATCTAACTCTCTGTAAGAAAAGCGAATACTTCCCGAAATTACACCGTAGCTTTGAAATTGTTAAACCCCTTTTTTTTAACACAAGCTTTCTGTTACAAATCTGACAAAACAAGTAAACTGATCCTCATGCGTGAAATTAGTAGAGTGCCCCTTTAAAAAAAAAAAGAAAGAGCGTGTGTGTGCATCTCTTTCACCTTCTCATAGTAGATGACCTCATACTCCACTATCGCTCCGTTGGGTCTCTCTGGACCCTGCCAGGCCAAAGTCACGCTGTCCTTGCTCCGCCTCTCCTTCAACACAACGCTCACTGTAGAAAACAAAAACCAAGAGGGGAAAGCATGAGCACCAAAGAGAGAGTAAAGTTCAGCAAGATGAGGGGAAAAAAAAAAAAAGTGTGGGAAGAGAGCGGGCGGTGTGGGAGAGGAGAGAGATTTCAGATGGATACCCACTGTGCTATAACGAGAAGACCCATGTCTGAAGTGCTTGTGATGTAATTTTGCTAATGAGAGAGAGCTTACAAGCTGTTTTATACATGTGTGATTACAGCATCCTACGACGTCTGTATGTGTGACATGCGTGCGTATGGTGTGTGAACTGCTGGTGTTACTAACCACACACCCTGCGACTCCCAACATAGAATTTACACATTAGGGCACATGCTTGTGTGGGTTGACCCCCTCCCCCAACCCCCCCCCCCCTCCCTACCGTTATTACACACACACACCCATAGCACGAGGTTGATTAGTCATCCCCTCCCTGTCATACACACTTCTCTTGCACCAATTTTCCATAGTCCCACACTGTGAAAGGTGCATGCATGATCTTATATGTGAAGGCAGAGGTGCAGAGGTGTCATTTTGTGGCATCAGAGTGATGCCGCACAGCAGTGACTTTACAGTTGCCTTGTAAAAGCCTGGTACTATTTGTGAGCACGCAATCAGGAGACAATTTTGAAGAAAAATACTCTCTGATCCGTCGTATTCGTAGTTCAGGCTGATGAATACATTCTTCCCAGAGGATTATATATAGGATTTTACTTTAAAAGTGGATATCAGTGGAGTCATGCAGAATCTTTCTTGTCAAGTTTTTACTGCAATTTAATTCAGAACACCCACTGGCACACAGAAACATCATTCCGTGATAGAGCCGCCTGTGTCACCAAATACTGGTGTTTTGACAGTCATAGTTTAATTTGGGGATTTAGTTGTTTTACATTTACATTGCATCCATTATGCGTGCATGTTCTCACCTGTCTGTGATGTAGTGACATTGATGACTACAGTTCCTCTTGGTGTCGGACTTAAGTCCGACACTCCATTCTGGCTCTCAACAGTGAAGCTGTAGTTTGAGTCCGGCTGCAGGTCGGTGACCAGCACGGTGGCCGACGAGAGGCCGAACTGTCTCGGAACAAAATGGATGCTGCTACCACACGGTGTGCACTTCCTGCCGTCACCGGAGCACTTCCTGCAGTGGAGGCTGTAGGTGATGTCCCCTCGGCCTCCCGTGTCTCTGGGCGGCGACCACTCCAAGGTGATGCAGGTTTCGTTCACCGTGGAGATGGGGTTCTCTGGAGCAGATGGAGGACCTGAGGGAGGATGAAGACACAGATTTATTTATTATATTATTTATTAAATTGTATACAGTTTAGATTCAGCAGAAACATATATAGTGTTTGTGCCATC
Source organism: Pholis gunnellus (assembly GCF_910591455.1). Lineage (NCBI taxonomy): Eukaryota > Metazoa > Chordata > Actinopteri > Perciformes > Pholidae > Pholis > Pholis gunnellus. The sequence continues at coordinate 13,617,588 of NC_136541.1, forward strand.
CCAGCATGCACTGGGTGAGCTGCTAGGTCCAACCTCAGTCTTTGCATTTACCACCCCTCATCAGTGCCAGCTCATGAAACAGCAACACTTTTTTTCCCAAACGTAAATTCTCTAAACGTGCATCGCATGTATATTACTAAACGTATTGCAGTTTCTATTAAGAACAAAATTCACATTGATTCAATTAAAAATGAATTAACTGTCTCCTGCCAGAGGGTGGACACTAAGCGCTTTATTAATGAATAGCTATGGAACGTACGGTGATTAAGAGGCCTTGGCTGATTGTAAATGGGACGGTATGAGAACTTATTACACTTCCGAAGTTTAAATCCATCTTTAAAGAGAATTCACATGATGTTAAATACTTGGTGCTCGACCGCGGGGAGGGTTTAACCATGTGAAGTTCACTGATACTCTTCAGGGCTGCACTGCAGACAATCAATAGCGAGTGGACGATGATCTATGGAGAGTGCCTGGAATAATTTTCTCATGAGTCAGGTACATTTTATGATTTAGAGCAGTTAATTTTACTCTGAACGTCGGCTGAAATGATTGGTGTATCACACAGTCAGGATCCGAAAAGTGTGTCAGTAATCATATTCAAAGAGGCAGTGACACATCTTTAGATGGAGCGTGTTAATGTTGACAAATTCAATGTAGATGTGTGTGAATAATATTTCAAATGGTTTTGTCGCAATTGAAGCAGCATCCAGGTGTTTTAACATAAATAACTCAAAATAAACCTGAGAGGTCAACTTCTCGTGGATGTGACCGCATATGTTTAATTTTATTGTTCGCACTCCCATGTAGATAGAAATTTGACTTTCCTGTATCGAATATGAGGATTAAAAAAAATGTGAGATTGAATTCAAAGAAATTCTGTTAAGGGCCACAAAAACGTGTTGTGTTGGACAGTGGATACCTAACTTGTATGGTGCTCGTACACCAAACCACCGGCTCTGTATAAGGTACTCCATCTATACTGCGGAGGGCCTGCATGCACGGGCTTGTTGCTTCAGGTACCGACCATGTGTCTGTTTTCTGCTGGAGCCCTCAACCTCGCTATGTCAACGTTGTGTCTGAACCCAGCCTTATCGGGAAGCAGATGCAGGACGTGCTCACCAAAGTTTGCATCCAACTTGTAACTCCTTGTGCAACAATATAGTGGATTAACATTTGGGCCTTCTCTGTGCTTTCTCCTTGGCAGATCAGTTTTGAATATTGTCAGGAAGGACATTTTTGAGCGAACCACAAATCTCCGACTCAGCGTCAAGGTAAGCCGTTCCATTTTGTGTGGGAACCACCGATCATGGTTGCTCACTGCACAGCACGGTGCAGGTATGTCAACCGTATGGACATTTGTGAGTAGATGACCGTTTAGCCTGACATCTCATCAGGTCCTTGCCGAGCAGTGAGCCCCAGGGGGCCGCCGGCAGAGCCTGGGACTTTCCTGATTAGCCTTCCCAGTGGAGAGCCTCTCAGAAATGAGGAGGGATGGGGTTTAGAGCTCGGCGGGGGGGGGGAGGAAGGAGGCCATGCTATGGATAATTGAGGCTGATGGTCATAAATATCCTGAAAGGGTGTGCTGACTGATCCTGTTAATTCTGTCTTTTTCTTTTCTCCACCCCCCCCCTCTTCCCTGGGCCACACTTAAGTGTCCATCATCTCATGATCAGCCTTTTATGACATTTAAATTATAAGCCTCTGATAGTCCACCATTTCCCCCGCTGTTCTATTCTTTGCCTGTGCCTTAAGTGTCCCTCTCCATGTTGCTCCATGACTAATTCTTTCATCACCTTTTCTCCTTATTTTCTCATTGTCCCCCTCTCCATCCTCTTCACGGCCGGGCATGTATCTGTGTGTGCCCGTACATATTTGAACTAACCGTTACTCATTTCCAGCTGATAACACCAACCGTCACACATCTCACCTGCTACAACGATTAATGAGTGTAATCTACCGTAACCTGATAATGGGTTTGTGTGTGTGTGTGTGTGTGTGTGTGTGTGTGTGCGCACAAGTGTGCACGTGTTTCTCCATATTTATCTAGTATGTCACTGTCCTTTCCCACCCCCACATCCCTCCGTCCAGCTCAATCCATCCCTCTCTGGCTCTCTCTTTCGCTCAATCTTCCCTCCTCATCCTTTCTATTCTCCTCTGTCACTGCTCATGAGGATTTGGTCCGATCCCCCTGGCTCTGGGATTTTTGTGTATCTGTGTGTGTGTGCGTGTGTGTATGTGTGTGGGTGTGTGTGTGGGTGTGCGCATGTGAGACAGACAAAGAATAAGAAACATCATCAGATTTATATCAGAGTATTACCCATACCAGTGTTCTCATATGAGAAAACTGTGGTCCGTAACCACACAGCTAATAGACATGGATGTGTGTGTGTGTGTGTGTGTGTGTGTGTGTGCGTGTGTGTGTTATGTAAGTATCTCTAGTGTTGTCTAAAACAATAGCAGCTGAGTAGGAGGAAAATGCATGGAGGGATTATAGATATAAATGGAAAGCAGCCATGCAATGCCAATGTTTAGAGGAATACATTGCAAACTAATTAAATGAAATGTAAGCCAATCATTGTTACTTAATGCCATTTTATAACATGAAATATGTACACAGCTAAATGCAAATATTTGACTACAGTGAAAGCACTGAATGTAAAACTTGGTATGAAATTAGCTTCCGTGTGCGTTTGCGTTATTGCCAGCGTTTGTATCACTCACGTGTGCAGGCCATGGAGCGTGGGTCCGTCTCGGCACGATAGAACCCTTTCTCGCAAACGCACTCGACAGCCTGTTGCTGCGAGGACGAGCTGTGAGGAGGACATTTGGTGCAGTAGGCATCCGTGGCTGAAGCTTTGTAGGTACCAGGTCTGCACGCTGGAGTGAGGAGACAGATGAACACAGGGTTAGAGGCTGCGCTGTTTTGACACTTTTATACATTTTCCCTTTTTCATGGACCGGTGAAGTCCGAAAAGTTGTGCCAGAAATGCTTTTATAGGATGAATCCAGTTTACTTATATCATATTTTTGTAAATCGATTCTGTCAGTCACTATAATATTATACTCACAGAAGTAATTGCTGAGCTGTGTGAACACAGCAACATTGCTAAAAAGTAATCATGACGCCGCAAATATGCAGTCAGAGGATCATAGAGGTTTTTAAACAAACCTGTAGCCATGTTCAATTTGAAGAAGGCAAATGGTGAAATTATTTCCGAAACTGCCAGTTTTAAACATCAATGTGCTTTCAGGTGCATTCAGTTTCAGTTTTTCCTCCAAATAAAGTGGTTTGAATAATAATAATCTAGCTAAATCGTTCTTGCCCAGTCCGACTTTTCCCAGATCTCAGCTTGGTGAGTACAATGTTATCACAACTAATGAAATGATGCCGGAAGAATAAAACCAACTTTGCACAATAGTAGAGTACGAGGGAAAGCAGATACTCCAAAAAAAAGTAGAACATGTACAAAAACATTATACGGCATGAGGAGTTATGCGACCATAAATGTACTACATATACCGATAGGTCACACGATGTGCCGTGCAGCACCCTTTGCAAAGCAAAAGAAAACAAAGTTTGATTTAATATATTGTGACATTAGGTCGACGTGAGATCCTTCCACATCAGGCTGAAGGCCTGTATAACCACGGGGCCGTACAGTACAATAACACAGTGCAACAGCACAGCAACTGTCATCCCTGTTATATAAGCTTTAGATCTTCAGGCAACCGGGGGAACAAAAATACACAGCCGCAGTCACAGCAATAGTCACAATAACATAATATTACTATTGCTACGGCTGTTTCAGTGGCTGCATATTACTCATTATGTGGAGTCATAAAACTGTGGAGGGAAAACCGTGCTTCCGCTCAACAGGAGCCGTCCGCTGAAACAGATTGGGGACTTGAATGATTTCCCTTTTGCATCCAAGGCAGTAAAATGGAATTCCTGACTTTCCCTTTGGTAATCTGAATATAGATTACACATGTATTTATTTATACATTCATAGGCCTGATATTCCCATCTCCGCAAGCCCTTTCTGCTGCGGCGGTAAATAGTACGACAGTGTACAAAACCTTGTGTAAGAAAAATGAGGGTGTCTCAAATGCAATTCCATAGATGCCTTGTGTGTATGTATGTGTGTGTGTGTGTGTGTGTGTGAATAGGTTGGATCAATGATGCGACAGAATCCGCCAGGTGCTGATTGCATGTTCGTGTGCTGAATGCTTGTGTGCAAGAAGGTGTTAAGTATGCGGCGTGTGCGTGATTGTGTGTGCTCGCAGCTGATTGCTTGTGCCGGTGGTGAAGGTCATGGATTTAATCAAGCTACACGTCACTCGTCCCAGAAAGGCTGTAAATTATAACACACACACACACACACACACACACACACACACACACACACACACACACACACACACACACACACACACACACACACATGATCACAGGTACACACGCTTTAAGTTCTACGGCGTGGTTAACCTGCTGCGTAGAGCAATGGAAAAGTGGCCGAAAAGTAGTGCGTTTTCTCACTGTGGAGGTAAGTTCTTCCACCTGGACATTGTGCGCGTTTGCTCGCATGCAGACAGTATTTTTAGGCAAATCATTCATCATAGGGGAGCAAAGTCCACTAGCACAATCCCCAAAAGACCTGAAAGAACACTGGAAAAGAGATGTGTGTGTGTGTGTGTGTTTGTGTGTGTGTAGGTGCAAGAGAGAGAGAGAGAGAGAGAGAGAGAGAGAAAGAAAGAACGAAAGGAATGGAAAGGGAGTGATAATTCTCAAAGGGTTTCTGCTCTCTTTCCTCCTTCCTGTCAGCTTCCAAGGTAATGGGTGCCTATATTTGCTGTGCTAGTGTGTGTGTGTGTGTGTGTGTGTTCCTGTTGGCTGGGCTGTTGGAGCAGGGTGGAAAAGCAGCTTTTCTCCGGGGAGTTTCATCCGGAGAGTCCTGGCTCCGGGCGCTGGCCAGCCACAGAGGCACAAAAGGACCCGGGCGCTAGAGGACAGACAGGGCGCCCCCATGCCAGGCCTGGCGTCCGAACAGCTGCCTGATCAGAAACTTTCTGCAAGAATGGCGACTTGGCTGCCTCCAGTGGAGCTTCCTTCTCCTTCCTTCTGTTTTCTGCTCTGCTTTTCCACCTCGTTCTCACTCCTTTTTTTTATCTCTCTCTCTCTCTCTCTCTCTCTCTCTCTCTCTCACAGTCCCCATTTCCCCTCTCTCCCACTTTTCTTGGCTCTTTTTTTCTCAAGCTACTCCCTGTGTGCGCCCCATGGGAAATGTGTTACTTGACTTGGTTCCCTTATGATTAATGATTTACCACAGATATGAAAAAAGGGACAAGGAGGCTGAGGCAGTGAGACAGTGCTCTCATAAACACACACTCACACACGAAGCAGACACACAGAAGCGCAAGAAAAAGTTTAGTGACAAAAACTATGTTGTAGAACTATGAGCTAACTCCAAATTTGCATAATCCTGAAAGTAACAGTTGACAATGCTGTACAGTATCTAGGCTGTGTGTGCATGTGTGTTGTGTTTCTTCTAAAGACAAAGAGTGGCCTCAGATCCAGTGTCTTATTAAATATTCATCCGGTCACCAGAGAGACTTAGTGTATTTATGCCAATCGATAGCTCTTAGATATGATATAGTACTGCTACTCAAGACCCACCCTCAGTCACCACGCGCTGATTGAGAAGGGAACAGCCCAACTGTTTCCTTTGGGAGAACACAACACAGTATGAGCTGATTGAGTTTTATTTTAACCCATTCTATTCTATTTTTCTCTTTTTAGTGCTGCAACTCTTTGTTTGTTATATTTATCGTAAAATGCTCGAAACTAGTTAAATAAGCCTATTACAGTTTCCCGAACCACAGGGATACGTCTTTAAAAATCTCCGATATATTTATTTTAACAATGGGTAATATAAATGGGTTTCGTACAATAGGGATGAACCCTCGAGAATTATCGTCCAACTCTGTGGTTCCCCTCAGTTCTACAGATCTTCTTAGCGTCTTTTAACTCATTGTTTGGATTTATGGCTCTCGAACTTGCAGTTTTGGTTTACTTTCAACACACATCAACGATGTATCCAGCTGCAGCAGGCAGTTGTTTTCAGCTAAATGGTTAATAAAACAGCCTGCACTCTACCTGCCCAGCACCAACAGCAGACAGACGGACTGAGCGGCGAGCTGCTGAACATAGCGGGGCATTTAGCAGCTAAATAGACAAATGTTTGCCTCAGCAGGCGGTGGAGAGCAAATCAGAGGTCAAAGGAAAGTAAATATTTGACTTGCATTCGACTAGAACCAACAGCTGCCAAAAGGCCAAGAAAAGAAAGACAAATCACCTAATACTGTTTTATTTGACCAACACTTCAAAACCCAAACGTATTTAGAAATGCTTAGAGCCAAGAATATAGCAGTAAATCCTCACAAGCCAGAAGCTGGAGCCTGTGAATGCTTGGCTGAACTTAAAAGAATAAATCATCTAAATAACTCAAATAAAATAAAAAAGAATGTGATCTATACATTAGAACAAGTCTCCACAGAGAAGGAAGCCAAAATAAACTGCACTGGGAGGGTAAGTGTCCTACAAACACACACACACACACACACACACACAGAGCTCAGTGTTTAATACACTATTGTTAAAAATAGAGAGTAGAATACTGAGGAAGAGTATGTTATGCTTCAGTCAGTGCTGTGAGAAACTCTTCCTGGCATCAGAAGACTTTAGCTGCGTTTATGTGTTAATAGTTACACCGTGCTAAAATAAGGTGTATGGGTGGGAAATGTATTGCGTTCGTGTTGGAAAGGGCCTGCACAGATTCACACTCGAGTGCACAGAAACACAAACACGATATCTTGTAGGAAAAGTCACAAAAGTCTAATTACATTCGAGCAAAATCACATCAGCTGCACTTTCCTGAAACAAACACTGCCTCTTGTCTAGTTGGAAGCATTTCCTCGCCTCCACTTCCCTTTCAAATGTTTCTAGTTTAACTGTTAATTGCTCCGCTCTCTTGCTTTCTGTCGCACTTGGGGCAAGTCAAACATTGGCTCCTCGCCGGCTTTTCCATAAAGGGCAGAGAGAGGAGAAACCTGGGGGGTATAACGTGTGTGTGTGTGTGTGTGTGTGTGTGTGTGTGTGTGCTATCAAGAGGGATAGTTGGTGGTTCATCTCCCGTGGGCCAGTGTAAAGCTTGCTGGCCCATGGGAGATGAGCTCCATAATGGTCACCATGGCAACAGGCTTTCAAGATGGAACCCTTCTAGTACCCCTCGAGTGCCACAGCTCCTGGGGCACAGATCGGCCTGTGTGTGTGTGTGTGTGTGTGTGTGTGTGTGTGTGTGTGTGTGTGTGTGTGTGTGTGTGTGTGTGTGTGTGTTGGCTACCCAGGCGGTAGTTGAGACCAGCTACTTAAAAATTGATACATCAAGCGTCAGTGGAGAAATCTGACGAGATTGAATCTGACATCCTTTAGTGCCACCGGGGTCACATCTCTATGTGTGTTTGTGTGTGTTTTGTGCTCGTGTTCATTCCCGTGAAACATGCTTGCGGTCAAATTGACATGTTTTCATGCTAAACAAAGTTAGAAATGACGTTGCACCTTTTTCTGTGTGAAAAAAACACATTCAGGTTCAAAGAAACCGTTATACGCTTACTGCTCCTTTTAAAAGCTGCAAAAAAAGATGTGCTGAATAAGTGTGGCCGTGTGTGTGTTTGTATGTAGTATGTGAGTCTGTTTATAGAGTAGAGAGCAGTGCAAAGTACATAAGTGTGTGTGTGGTAATGAGGTTTGTGTGGAATAGAGATGTCAGCATCAGTGTCCAGCCCCCTGCTGTGAACCTCTAATCCATAATCGGAGTTCATAACAACCTTTAACTCCATAATATTCACCGTAACTACTAACCCTATGAAACACACACACACACACACACACACACACACACACACACAAAAAACATATTCCGTCAGTAATTCTGTTCTGCTTGCTAATTACCTCACGTTGACCGTGTGTGAACAATTACACTCAACCACATTACAGCCTCCCGTTGCCTTTAGGTTTTGTTTTTGTTGTGGGGCATATTTCTGTAAGTGGCGTCATCACCACATCAGAAATGTTGTAACAACAGTGAGTTCAGTTTAGTCATATCTGACGTCTCACTGAAAAATCTCACCATAGATTACTGACACGACAATCCACAACACCGCTGACAACATACACATAAACATTGAACCAGGGATTATTTTGTGTAACACTAAGAGACATCATAATATCATCAGCAGTCTTAAAATGAGAGCTCTAAAGACAAGTCAAAATATTTTTTTGCTTTTTTAGAAGAGCTTGATAAAACATGTAATGAACATTCACACATTTATTTTGAAAACTATAAAATACTTTACCTATGGGCATTAGAAATGAACAGTAATTGCTGTTATTATCAGGTCATCTCAAGTAGAAACTGTCAATTTATCAGCTGTAAAAAACATCATTTGCATTACAGAGCTGCTTACCTGTTTGTGTGTCTATATAGGTTTGCACAGCATTACGTTTATAATGGAAGACTAACTGCTGTGGACATTTGCACATTTTAGTGTTTGAACTTGGCTTTTCCTCCCTGCAGCACTTCCCTGCCTCCATACCGAGTCACAGAGGAAGGTAAACCCAGCTGAACTAACTTTACAAGTGAGCCCAGTATTTGAAACTAAACATTGTTATGTTTGTTTATGTTTTAGGCCAGAAATGTAGAAATTTCACATTTCCCCATCTGAATTGTATTACTGACAGGAAGGAAAGGGCTCTGTAAAATGCATTTATATCAGGTAAGGAAAAAAAGAAAGGCATTTAACTGTATAATGAGAGTAAATTATGTCATAAAAATGTATAGTTAAAATGTGTACAGACAGCCTTTTGATGTCATGGAGAGAAAAAAATCCAAACATAGAACGGGAGTTAAAAATAGCGTTCCAGACGATTTATGAGTGAATATATTTATTTTAGATCCTGTGGTGTGTGTGGATTTATACGGGTAGATGTTTGGATTGGCTGACAGAAAAGTGTCCCATGCATTTTAATCAGAAGAATTTCAATAACTGTGCTGTAATAATTATATTATTTTGTGCGTGTGGTGTGTCAGGAAATGATCAACTGGTAGAAACACAGACCAAGTCTTTTATCTACTCAAACAGGAGTAGTGCGAGTGGGACTAGTTCACCGTATTAACACCTATTAACCCAATTCAACCACAAGTCGTCACAGAAAGAGACAAGAAATGGGAAAATGTCTTAAAAACTGTATTCCAAAAGCAAGTACCGTGTTGTATAGCAGCAATTACTTTTGCCAGACTTTTGTTATGGGGAGACGAGGCAGGATCACATGGTCGCAGAGCGGGCATGAGATATGAGCCCTATCCAGACAGTAGACATAGGCCTCTCTGATTCACACACACACACACGCACAGGGTCAGACCGGATATGAATGGTTTGTGATGGCCAGTACATGAAGCACATGAGTACACTCAGGCTTCGTTCTGATCTACTGTCTGTCCTCTGGACACCAGCCAATTACTGAGAGCGGCCAAGGGGAACTACGGGATGAAGCTCTCCCTCTTCCTCATTCTGTTCATCACTGTCTTTCTCTGTTCCGCTCTCCCTCCATTCATCTCCCTGTTTGGCCTCCTGTCTGTCTATTTCTATTTTTCTGCCTCTGTCCTTTCTGGCCATCTCTACTTTATTCTCCCTGTTTGTGTATGTATGTATGTGTGCATGTGTGTGTGTGTGTGTGTGTGTGTGTGTGTGTGTGTGTGAGTCTGCTTTTGCCTCTGTGTGTCTTATTTCCCAGTGGGCTGTCTGTCATACGTTGACCCTGACCTTCTCCAGAGCTCCTGCACAAATATTTACTCTCTCGCTGACAGGCACACGCACACACATACACAAACCCCTCCAAAAAGAAAAAAATGGGAAAGAGAGCGAGCTCAATTTCAGTTCAATTAAAGCAAACACACATCTACACACACACTTTTCTAGTGGTAACCCCATCTGATGGCTCACTAATTTTGAGCTGGGGTGATTATCCTGCAGTGTAAAAACAGATTAAATAGATACCAGGTGTGTTTCTGTGTGAGTGGGATCATTGACGAGGGACAGAAAGACAGAGTGAGAAAGAGAAGAAGAAGAAGAAGAAGAGAGAGAGAGCATGACAGGTCTATAGAAGGAGTCTGTTGGGAGTTTGGTTCACAGTCTGAATAACTTATTCTTCTGTCTGTCTGTTTTGCTATCAAGATAACAGGCCGGAGGAAAACAAAGATTCACCTTTCCCTTTTAAACACAGCCAGGCAGACCAGTAAACACGTAAAAACAAAACACACACACACACAAAGCTTAAAATACACAGATTTAAACCTTCACTATAAGCACACACGTTTTCTCTCCCCAGGCACCACGGCAGTAAACGTGCCCACATCGGCCGTCCCCGTGACCGGCAGTGTGTGTAGGAGGAGCTGTGCACATCCTTTCCTCACCCGCGTTATTTTCAGTTCATCACTCTCAATAATTCATTCTCTCAGGCGGAGGAGGAAAGAAGAGCCCCGTGCCTTTTCCTCTATGTCAGTCACACACACACACACACACACACACACATACTTACACACACACTTTCATGCAGATGTACCTATCAAGTGGGAGGCCATATTCTAGCTGTCTTTAATCTGTGGGTGGGCTCTGGTCGACTGCTTCAGCCGCACTCTCAGCACAATGACAGGGGAAAATCTGAACTTGTATCTTTTCTTCCCATTCGCGGGAGAAGATCACAGAGACGTCATATTTTTAAAAAAAACGCAAAAGCACAGGAAATGCCCAGAAAGAGACACTTTGAATCGCTGACTTGCTGGTTTTGCTCCGCGACGGACAAAACCAAGATGGCGGCAAAAAAAAAGTCTACCTCCTCTTCTTATAAACAGCCTATGATTGCTGAGTAAACCTCTCTGTGAATTAATCTATTTATGGATTTTTGTGACCCTGAGTGCCATCTTCCACCTCCCAGTATTACCTTAATGGTATAAATGAAGCACTCCATACACAATACTGCCCCCTTACCCACCTCCTTGACACCACAGAGCCCATTCAGCATCCTGCAGGAAGTCAAGGGTGTCGCATACAAAAGAATCCCCTTTTAGAAAAATTGCTGTTACGTGTTCCTTTTGTGCTCTCAATAGCAAAATCTCCACAGATCAGGGCAGCAAGAGCTTCTCATCTAAAACATAAATATTGGCAAAATAATTAGGTCTATAGGCAGATCTGGTTTATGAAGCAGCCTTGAAAGGTAATGATACTCACAGACCTCAATGATGCCCTTTCAACATAGCGCTGGATGAAACAGAGTGGCAATTTGAGAGAACAGATTGTAGTGTTTGACGTAAACATCAGGATTTGTGCTGCTATTTCTGGACTCGTTTACGTTTAGCTTTATTTAAAAATGATCAAAGCTGAGGTTATATGTTTGCCTGAGGTGTGTTACATGTGTGCATTATTTCCTAAAACATACACATTTTTGAAATGCATTTAGTTGTAACTGACAGAGGAACAGAAGACTCTAGCTTGCAGGTGTATTTAGCACACTAGGTGTCAGCTCAAGCCTGCAGCCACCTTTAATACTGCAGCAGCTGGACTAAATGGGCGTATTTAAAAATGAAACATAATCTGTCAGATCTGTCATCGGGTCTTGAGTAACTGCTCTCCGTTCTGGCCAACACTTGAGCTGAAAACTCGAGGCTGTTTAAATTTTTCCGAATGGTTCGTCTTGGCTGTAAAATAATAGTGCAGCTGCACTACATGCGAACGCAGCAACACATTGGACTTTGACCGTGGTTACATCTGTACTTTGTGTTTGGAGCAATAACGCCTGTGCTACCCAGGCCCAATCAGTCTGACGGGCTGATCGTACATCTGGAAGCCATCCATAAACTAGAAAGAGAGGGAGGGAGGGAGGGAGGGAATAAGGGGAAGGGGTCAATGGCTGTCTTCCTGTTCCTGTGTTTCCTGTTGAGCAGACCCGCTGGCTGCCTGCATGCCTCCTCTGCGTTCTCTCGCTCACACATGCACCTTTCTCGAAACCTTTAGATCTTAACTGGAGCAGACTCAACACTGATTTAACACTATAGAAATGTGAAAATGATGAACTTTCCCATGAGTGCACACATGTTTATCCCTAACTGGAACTCAACAGCTAATGGAACGCATCCAATTAATGGCAACTGTACCCAATGGAGACATGCTCTCCCGTCTACACTTCTCTCTCTGCCTCCGTCTTTTGGGAATAGTGCTATATAAGGACATGAGGAGTTGAAACGCGCGTTAACCGTTTCTCAGTCCTTGGCCTGCTTTTCCTCCTTTGTCTCTGAGGCTTTGTTCACAGAGTTCAACCCTCAACTCAGCTGAGCTTTACGAGGTCCTGTCTCGCAAAAGCCACCTTGATGTCCTCGGGTTTCGATGTGGCTAACGCTCCAGCGGGGCAAATGCGTCCCGGTGCTAAGGTGGCTATTGGCAACTCAGCTCATGTCTGGCAAGAGATCCGCCATGGCGAAAAAAGGAGCTGTGCTGGGAGGAACTGTGTGAATAGACATTATCTGGGTCAGCGCTGTGTGGGTATGTAGACGGGGACTATGGTACGTAGAGGATATAGCGAGCGCCTAAGCCTTTGTGATTTTGTCATTTATTCTAACACAAAAGAGAGGAGATGAGAAAGAGGGATGGGGGGGAAGGGATGGAGTTTGGGAGGGACATGTGGGAGAGAAGAGATAAAGGCGTAATGTAATAAAAGTGAAGGCAGGCTGACGGACGAGCAGCAGGAAGACACACACTCCCACGGACCGGTAGAAGGACTCATGACTGGCCTTTACTTGGCCCATATATCCATTTGTCCTTTAAGAACATCTGGCTAGTAATAACACCCCGCTGTCTGACACTTCTACAGCTTAATGCCCTAATGCCTGCAGCGGTGTACACACACACACACACACTGCATACACACGTTATTTTGACTGTTTACACACAAAAATCTCTTGACTTGCTGTCTAAATCCTTCTGTTAGCCGCCCACTCCCATCCTACCCACACCTTTCTGCTCTCAAGCTCCCTGAGCTGCCACCAAGAGAAGAGCAAAGAAATGAGAGAGCTGTGTGTGTGTGTGTGTGTGTGTGTAGAGGTGTGTGAACATACTACATGCAGGAGGGAGCGCTTGACCTTCAAAAGTCTGTATGTGATCAACATAAAAATGCTTACTTTACCGACCGCCTCGACTGTCCACATCACACACACATATTTGCGCGCGCGCTCACACCTACACACACACACGCGCGCACACTTCTGTTCGGATAGAGGAAAAGATCAAGCTCCGTGTTGGAGAGGCTATAAAGAAAATCAGAGTCCCTACTGAGCTTTCAACACACACTCACCTCCACGGCCCTCTGTAAGTGAGTTCAATCTCTTTCACAGGTGCAAAGATTAGGCTTTTCCTACATCTGTTCCCTGCTCAAACCTTTCATTATGAACACAGACTGCAATCCTCTTATGAGATATAAAATGTAAAAGTCCATTGTGTATATGTGTGTGTGTGTGTGTGTGTGTGTGTGTGTGTGTGTGTGTGTGTGTGTGTGTGTGCATGGTCATGGTCTTTCTTTTATTATATGCATGAGTGCATATCTTGATTGAGCCCTTAAAGCACATGTATCATATGACTTTTTCTTATCCGTAAAGAATGTAAGTCGTCTCGCTACAAAACTACAGGTTTTTTTTCTCCCCCTGAAAATGACATTGTGCAGGACTTAGTTATTCCCCCCAAAAGCTATGATCTCATAGCCGTGGTCAAATAGGGTTGAGAATGTGTCAGTGCTAAAGCAGTGTGGTGTTTTTAATCGTTTACATGACTCTACCGTGAAGGAATAGTTCAACATTGTGCTGTTTAATCATCTGGTCGACACTTCTATGCAGCGTCTCTTGCAGGACGTTACCGGATACAGTTGGTGAGCACATGTCGATTTTGGTTTTGATCTCTGTACAGACCCACGTGATGCCAAACCTGCCGACCTTACTGTGATGACAAGACTTCAGGAAGTCACTGCGCTCGACCAAGAAATATTCCCGCACATAACTCTCCGTTACACTGCAACGATTGTTGAGCAGGTTACGAGATACAACGTGTTAATTGGTTAGCTTTACAGGAGCTGGATAGGCGGGCTTTGCTATCGTTGGATAGAGCCAGGATAGCGGTTTCCCTGTTTCCAGTCTTTATGCTAAGCCAGGGGTGTCAAACTCATTCTACTACTGTCGTGTCCATATCGCCTGATATATTTTTACTTTTAACAGACAAAAAAACAGGCAAAATTCCTGACTCGAACTCAAAGACTGCACTGATGCCCTGTTCTACACAAATCTCCTACAGTACATGCTTAAGTACACCCCGTCTCACCCCTTCATTATCATCTAATTAACCATAATAGATACAAATAAGAATTCTTAAGTAAAAAGATACTGTGAGACTGTGAAAATATACTTTGCAACTACCACAAAAATGGCACAATGAAGCGTATTTATCAACAAATGTTGAACTATTAATATCAACCTTCTTTTCTTTTTCAGTCCAGAAACCTGTTGTTTCTGCATTAGTGGTGCAACAGATCATACATACATGCTTTTTTGCCACAGTCCCAAAAATTATTTCAACCACTCTGAAGTCAGTAAACCATCAAAAATTCAACATGTTATACTTTTACTTTGTTAAAGTAATTTGGTGTTTTTTCATAAAAGGCACAGAACTCAGATGTTTAGGAAATAAAAGATTGTATTTTCATTGATTAAAGCAAATCTTACTTAGTAGTTTTAATGATGTTGACAACGTTATGAATTAACTTCGCCCAATACTCATTTTCACTGGATAGAGCCTGAACGCATCATAATGTAACTGAGCGGAACCCTCGTTTGTCAGCCATTAGTGACTTTTACTAGCTCTCCTTCGTTAAATTTCAACACAAATTGGTTGTTTACGATGTAACATTATCAGAGATTGGCGAATATAAAACTTAAATGCCGATGTCCTGACTGCTTATTTGACTGAATATTGGCGGGTAACGATCATCAGTAAAACTTTATTTCACACTGTGATAGTTAAGTAATTAATCCGCGGTTCACATGTGTGCCGAACCGTGAGGGATGATCCGTACGGATCACGGATCAAACGTGATCCTCTACACCACTAGTCTGCATCCACAGCATTCCAAATCAACACATAGCTGACGAGCCAATTCACACCGGGTCGGACGCACATTGGATTTGTTCCTCTGTGATTTTTCACTTTGGTTTTGGTCCAATTTGAGAAGTGAAAAGCACAGTGGGCGAGCTAAGTGGAATCAGTATGACGAGCGTGGTGTGACTTTGAAAAGTTCCTCTTGTAAACTCAGTTCTCGCTTCATTTTGGCAGCATCAAACCGACATATGAACAAGAAGGGAAGAAGGAGACCATCAGACAGTTATTGCCGACGGACAGACAGACATGTCATGCTGACCTATATTACTTTTGCCCGCTGAGAAAAAGAGAGAGAGAGAGAGAGAGAGAGAGAGAGAGAGAGAGAGAGGATGAGAGCAAGAGAACTTGTGTCGAGGTGACAGGTGTCTGTCCTTCTCCACTCCGTCTCCTCCATCTCTCAGGCATCTGAGGCAGTAATTGGTGCTGTCAGACACACAGAGAAGGACAGGACACACACACTCAAACACAAGTCTAGTCACAGCTGCACACACATACACACTCCTGCCCTTCAGCATGTTCCTCTAGGGCTTAAGGCAGGAGAGGTTCGAAGGGAGAATTCACTACATTCCCTACCAGCTGTGAGACAGAGAGACAGCAGGAGAGGGCAAGGGAGTACGAGGTGAAAATGGAGGGGGTAGAGGAAACAGTGGCAGACAGAAACAGAGAGGGAGAACAGAGACAGAATGCACAAGAGACTAAGAGACACGGAGAGAAAGGAAAGCAAGAGAGCGAACGAGGCAGGGGGGGCTTGGGCTGCACTGACGGAGGCCTCTGCATGGGGTAGACGAGGGTGAGCAACTGTATGTGGCAGGGAGGGAGGGAGAAAGAGTATGTGTTGAAAGAATAAGAGTGTGTGTGAGAGAGGTTATGTAACTCCACTGGTGACAAAGCAGAGGAGTGTGATATGTGATGGAGCAGCAGCGCCAGAAAACCCAAAAGAAATCAAACAAGTATTTAATATACTTAGTATTTTTGAGACTTTCACTTTTTTGAGCCATTGGGATTTAAGCAGTTCTTTCAAATACATTTACTTCAAATGTAGATAAAAGACCTGTTACCATGTCTGAGTCAGGACATTGTCTCTATTTCCCCTATAAGCAGTACCAAATTACAGTTTGTTTCGGGAAATGTCCGAGGAAATTTAAATAAATGGTACATCCTGCAGAAATACATCCCAATTACTGAACCTTTAAGAAAAATGAAGTCATATATTTGTGACCTGTGTTTGAAAGGACCGACTGAGGAATGAATTTATTTGGTTTGGGATTTTTAATGAGATTATCCCCAAAAAATATCAGTATATCATGATCACATGATCACTGTCAAGAAGCGTGGTAGTTTCCGTCACACCCCGGTGGCTTGTTGTTGCTTGCTAGACCATATTTCCCATGAATCGCATTATTTCCTCTTTCACAGTCAGATACTACTTGTTTGCACTGTAGGAAAAGTGGCCCGCCTGAGCAGCACAAAACAATTCACCAGGTTTAATCGATTCCATGTGTCCAACAGTAACAACATGAACAGATACACACACATTTGCGCCTAACGTTAGGGAACAAGAAGCAAGCATGGGGTGAGAAAATAGAAAAAGAGAAAGATGAACCCGTGATCTATAAATGTTTAACGAGTGAAGACAGAGGAGATGAGGGCTGCGAGGAGGAGGAGGAGGAAGACAGGAAGAAAAATGGTGAGGTGAAAAAGGAAGACAGTATCACAAAGGATGGCTGAGGAGCAAAATGGGGGGCATGTGCGAGAGAGAGCAGGAGAAAAGTCCCATTATAGAAACAGACACCAGAGCAAGGTTCGAAAATAGCAGAGAGGAAGGGAGAGAGCCAGAGATTGAGGAAAAAAGGCTGTAATTGGAGGTGTCTGGTGTTTGTCTAACACAGAGAGGCAAGTAATGATTCCATTAGCGCCTCACACCGAGAGAGGGGGAGACAGGGACACAGAGAGACAGAGAGAGAGAGAGAGGGGGAGAGAGAGAGGGAGTGTCACACAGGGACAAGACTAGAGATACCAAAACAAGGCGAGAAGATGCACACAGAAAATTAGAACATGAAAAAAAATGAGCATCAGAGCAGCTAAAAGGTAAAAAGAAGAAAAGAAGAAAAGAAAACAACCGCACACAAAAAGAACAAGAGAAATGGAATGCGAGGCGTCCATGAAAAGGCTTGTTCACCTGCACGGTGAAGATAATTACAAATGCCCCTCCAGTCCTTTCCCCGGCTCTCACCCATTCCTCTCTTTGTGCGACGGCGAACGAGAGAGGGTGATTTAAATGCATTAGCGGAGTGTGTTGTCCCTATGGAAGACCTACAGACTGTGTCAGGGCAGGAACCTTTTGTTTGGCGCGCCGAGAGGACTCTTTAAAAGCCTGGCCCTTGTTCTCTCAGGGACACATTAAAGCGCAACGCGCAGGGTTGTTGTCCTCCCATGTCTATGTTAAAAGCAGGCTGATTACAGATGCAGTTACATTAGCCGGCTAAGTGAAATTTTGACGAGGGAAGGAAACAGTATCAGAATACAGGCAATTGGCGGGCGAAACAGCAATCGGCACCAATGCCGTTTGGATAACAGAAAGCTGTTTTCCAAGGTGTTCTTTTTGGCATTATCTCACGGGCGGCAAACAAATATGAGATGTGTTAGACTGCCGTACGTGGAACAGCAAATTCTCCTGCTGTATGAGGAGGAAATTTCATTGCTATGCAAATCCTGCCCGAGATTCCCACAAAAACGTTTTTTTTCCTAATACTGAGTAGGTGGAGCAGACAACCCTGCGGCGGAGAGGTTTAAATTCACCACGAAGGAATAAAAATCTGTTGGAAAATGCTATTTGATTGTTTCCAGAATAATTGCTCCGCCACAAAATATGCCTTGAAATGAACGGAAACAAAAGACCTGGCTTAGTCTCCAGTGTTGCGGACAGCAGACACCTGTTTTGCCTCCAAAAATACAAAGACACACGCGCATGCACATCTGTATTGACCATAACTTCTTAGACGAGGGACACATACATTTCCTCTGACCTCAGACTGTCAAAGGGAATCAACGCACGACTACAGCACACATTCACTTAACACACATACACATGCGGTTAATGAGTTAAAGCTAGCTTGTTTAACGTGCTGACCTTGCTCTATTTATTCTCTACGGAGTGATAAGACTCGGGAGCAGACTGATGAGGTCATGGAGATCACTGAGGTCAACCGCCCTGCTGGGTCAGACTGAATTTAAATAACGTTTCAGTACGGGGACTGCGACATAGACCGTAGATCGCATAGATGGGTAGTGAAATAGTTTGACAGTGAAATCGCCTGTTTAATAACCACAACGTGTCATTTTTTACAAGACATACATGCAGCTCAGCATTTCACGATTGAGATGCAGCCAGACGTCTGCCACAATCTGTGCACATTACCAGTCTGCAAGCACCAGAGTACAGCTTCTGTTCCTACTCACTTGTCTCTAAGGCCCAACTGCCAAGTTTTCTGGGCGTCTTGGCTGCTGCTCCTCCAAAACAACTGAAATTGCGTTATGTGCACCGATTTTCCAGGTTTGCAGTGATGAATATCTATGAATCTGTTTTCTTTTTCGGGGAGGAAGCGAGCCCGTGGGGACAGGTGACGGCGCGAGTCTAATGCAGCTTGCACACTCAGTATGCATACGCATACAGATGCACACATATACTGCACGTGGCATCTGTGGAGTTTTACGATTCAATAATCTGCCTCCTAAAGCATACCTTTTCCTCTCCTTCAACACAAACACACATCAATAAGCACTTTCACACACACACACACACACACACACACACACACACACTCATAGCACGCTCCTATACTCTGCGGGGAAAATTAGATATTCAGCTCTGACAGACACACACTGAAAAATAAAAAAAGAAGAGGAGATGCCTTAAACAACTCCTACAGTAACCTGTTCTCAGCAAGAACTGACTTCACAATGTTGGAAGCTGTTTAGAAGTTACTCGGAGCAATGACATCCACGCTGACACACACACACACACACACACACACACACACACACACACACACACACACAGAAGAGTGCTGAAATGTTTCTGCACATACTCGTTCGGCACAAGGGCACACACATAGCCGCTATTATTATTTACACATCACATATTCACGTCTTGTGAGAGCAGAATGGATATGATTGCTGCGTTTCATTTAAATTGTGGCACTTTTGTAAGCTGTTGAGCTGTCACTCCACTCAAGTCGCTTTCATATCAGAAGGCCAACCTTGATGAGGGCCCGTGCATACAGAGAGATACACGCGCACACACGCGGAGTTACAAATGCATCCCACACACGCCCTCAGAGCCCCACTCACGCTGGCAGACGTCCTTGTTCTCCTCGAAGCCCGGTTTGCACACACACCTCCCGATGGGAACCAGCCAGCCTCCGTCTGCACTGCAGTACATCTTCGGAGCCTCAAACTCCTCGGAGGCGTTCACGCACAAACCGTGGACCTCCACCAGCGCCGTGTCTCCGCCCGTTATTGTGTCGGGGAATTGGGCCAAGTTGAGCACAGTGAGGGGACACTTCTTGTAGAAGACCCTGACTGAGACCAGAGCGATACAGGCGCCGAGGTCCTGGAAGGCCAGATAGAAACCCTTTTTGCTCAGGTTGCTGATGTCGCGCACCTCCGTGTTCAGCTTCATGACGCGGTCTCCGACGTCCACCTGTGGACGAAGAACATTTTACATGCGTTGGTTTATTTTAAAGGGAGCATTCAACTTCAATCAGAGCTTTTTTTTTTCAGTCCAAAAGTAATCATTTTATTTGAGTATAATGCTGCTGCCTGAAACTCAGGGAATGCAAGGCAGAAATAATGAAGTCCTCAAAACCCTGTCAATTTGACAAGCAGATGGGCTGAGATGATTAAGTTGAAATGCAACACACATTCAAACCTAGATTTCTGTGGCAAATGGTCAATATCTCATGTTTTATCTCTTCTATGAGAGAATCAGATGGCCACATACAGATGGAGCTTAATGCTAAAATCAGTATAGAAAACACTGTAGAAGAGATGGCCAGCATACAGATGCAATGGGAAACATTGTCACTTTTTTTCGGGCTTTTTAAAGAAATGGGAGAGTGAAATAAGTTTTACAGAAATTGAAAATCAGACAAAAGAGGCAAACAAGACATTAGGCAGATATCAGATCTTTTATTTTTGTGATAGTGATGGAAATATTTACTTAATTGTTGCATTATTGTGTATTTTGCAACGCCCTATTTTATGTCGTGGATGTGTACACAATGCATGCCTTAGCGTGTATATTTACATGTTGTATACACAGTGTGTGTGTGTGTGTGTGTGTGTGTGTGTGTCTCCATACCTGTGTAAAACTCTCATCTGCAGCAATTGTATCGATCTTCACATACTGGCTTTCCTTGATGAACCACAAGTTGGCATTGTTGGACTCGTAGTAGTACATGTTGAATGTCTGCAAGAGAAACAGGCATCACCTTACAAACTCTAGGAATTGAACTTAACAGACAAAACAGAAGAAGAAAAAACATGCAATCAAACGAGATAGATAAAAGTAAGTCCATCCAGTGTGACATTTTAACAAGGCTCCCATCGCTCTGCAGCTATTCTGCTGCTTCTCTTCAAATCTCAGTCCATCTGTCTCGATGGCCAGTCAGCAACACTGTCTGCAGTTTCATGAAAGTGCAGCTCTGTACTGTCTCGTATTATCTCCGCTACTCATTCTGGAGATGTAATGAGAGTGAAGAGGGTGCAGGGGGCAGACAAAGTGGAGCGAAATGAATACAGAGGAGCAGTGATATTGGGCTGATATGAGCGAACAGGGGACAGTAAAAAAATATATAATAGAAGTTAAAATATACGAAGAGCCACAAAAGAAGCCTCTAGAGCGTCGTCTGTTCATTCGACAGCTATTCTCTCATGTCATTCTTTTCCCTCCTTTTGTCTGTTTATGTATTCATCAGCCATGAACGTGAACTTCCATCTGTGTTTGTGTTTAGTGAGTGTTGGATGGAATAGACTGAAAAAAAATCATCAGCCTTTTTTGCTGCTCTGCGGTGCCATGTAGTATAATGTGCTGAATAAGCATTGATTTCATACAAAGTAATTATAGTAAACACACAAACTACCACCTTTTGACTGGCCCTATACATATTGACATGTATAAAGCCATGTTGTGATAATAACATAAATATTTTGTGAAGTGTGGGGACACAAATCCTTCCCCAACACTGAATACATTTTTATTTAATACATAATTGTGGAAACTGGCCTCAAGCAATAAATGTTCAACCTTGCCTAAGAACAAAAAGTACATTTATACATGTCATCACTTTGCTCCTGCTTCTCATACTTAGATGCTGTTGTTGTTTTTTTGCTATCTCGAGTGTCTAGATTTTCTGCTGCAGTAAAAGGAAGCAGCAAAAGCAAACAATCCAGCATAATTGTATCAGAAAAAATATGGAGATCGGGCAGATTTAATTGAAAATGCAGAGAAGTGTTAT
>NC_136541.1:13644414-13646914 GCF_910591455.1 Pholis gunnellus
TGAGTGGACTGAAAAGAGAGGAGGATCATATGTATCCAGGAGGAAGATAACATCTTATTCATGGTCCAAAAGTGTTTTAACCAGTTTTAACCAATTTAATAAATCCTTGGTCAGATGAAACAGCGGATAACGCTTGTGGCTGACCCCAAAGTAAAGAATTGAAAACACATTTTGTTTTCACAATGGTTCGGTCGTATAAAGGACCTGTTTGTTGTATTTATTTGAGTTGTGTGGATGCCCATTTCCTCTCAGTTTCTGTACACATTCAGGGAGAAGGTGTCCGATCCCCACTATGTTGACAGCTCATGAAATAAGATATACAGGATAGAGTTTATTATATATATTTTACTGTCCGGCCAACACATTTCTTTCAGGATAAACTAAAAACACATGTGCTTTTCCGGGGCCATGACTAAGCCACCCCAAACTGAACCATATTTTTCAATAAAAGTAACTTGTGCACTCTTTGGGTTTCAGAATTAGATTGAATCTTTTGGCCACAGATGGGACACATTCAGTTCTTCTATAAGAACCTCTGTGAAAAAAAGAAAAAAGATACACAAACGTCCACAATAAGGACCCACAATCAGAGCATTCCAACAAAGTGAACTTGAAACCCTTGATTGCTTGGGAAAACAACCTTGCTTAGCTCTGCTCACTTCAGCTGCCTCTCTGCGGCGCACAACCATGAAACCGCGTGTGGCATCCTGCGATTTAACACACTGACGCTGAATAGTGGAGAGGAAGTGTCTCTCAAGGGGAAATAGAATTAATTCAGCGCCATTCAACAGCTCCCGCACTAGAGTGACATACAGAACCCACTCTTATTTCTTCACTCAATGCGCTGCGACGTTCATCCTCTCTGCCCTCTCGCACTCTTCCTCTCCTCTCACTTCTCTGTTGTCATTTCTGATGCGTGGTGGCTGCACTCCAGACTCCCTTGGTCCCTATACCTGCAAAAGGCCAGTTACATAACCCCCTCCCCCCCCCACACACACACACACACGCACACACACACACACGCAAATAACACAAACATGTACACAACCTCTCCTCTCACGTCAGAATATTTACCCCTCCACTCCATCTTTACTCCATCCCCCAAAAAAGGCAACCCGTAATAAATGGAGGCTCCAGTGCCACAGCGTTTTCAGCGCAGTGGAAATAATTTGCAAATTCCCCCTGCAGACTCCCGATTTAGCAAGGAGTGCTCAAGAACCCAGTGCTCTCTAAAACACACACTCCAGCCCTGCTGCTCCTGCTGGAGCCCCTGCTTGTTCCCTGAAAATAACACACGTCAAAATAAAGCCGCTAGTTGTGATCTAGATTTTTTTAACTTTTGGTGCCAGCTCCGCCATAAAGAGAGGATGATTTCAAGTTTGTGAGTGTGTTCGGCTGCACATACTCACCCCCTCATTAGGGTAAGCCTCCCAGCCCAGGTCAGCCAAGGCTGACATGGAGTCCAGCAACGTAACTGCAAGAAAACGGAGAACAAACATGTTAACACGCACATACTAAAAAACTGTACTTTGTATTTCTCAGTCCCCATTTCCGTAAAACAATGATAATCCTTTACACACACAGGGGGGAGATCCAAGAAATGTTGTACAAGGGAGCCTATTGTTGTGTTGGAGTACAACAGCAGCGGTAAACCTATAATTTCAATTTTAAGATTACGGTGGTTGTGCTGGTTCAAGGGGACACAAAGTCAGTCAGTGGAACAACATCAATGTACAGAGTATAGGGAAGGGTCTATTTTACAGTTACATATACATTTTAGATAGTCTAGCGACCACTCGGACTGTAGGCTTGAAAAACGGTCGTAAATGGCTTGTGTTCAGCGAGAGAGGAGACTGTGGTCCATAGCCATACGTTTTTATGCCACATATAAAAAATCTAAATGTTTGTCAAACCTGCAGCATAGATAGCTACTTTGCCCATCTGTGTTCTCGGTTACAAACAGTCTCATTTTTGCCACATTTTTTATTCGAGTGTTCACTAGTTCAAAACATTTAGTCACTGTTTAAATCCACTATGAATGCTTTGAATCCAACCTCATCACAATCCCTGTTTTCCTTCAAAGGACATTTTCTCACTTACCCTATGCATGCAGAACTTTTAATAAGGTACTTGTTTCTAAAATGTCTGCCACCCAAATACAATAGAGGTGTATGTAATTATATTTGTGGTACTCAAAAGAATGAAACTTGCTCTGTTTACAGACCTCTCTGTGAACACTCGACTCTAGTAGTACTCTAATAGTCTCTATAAAAACTGTTGACAACATGGTCTGTGGATTGTTCAGACATTAGAGATGTATATCTCAAAACCTCGGCACATGAAAGTGAAAGTCTCTCCGTGGCTGGAAAACACAATAGATGAGTGATAATATCACTAAAAAGGACTGAATAATCTAACTTTCATAATAAAAAAGATTTTGCTGGAGTATCGCTGTCTATGATGTGCAACAGTAGCATCACCGTAGATTTGCTCATGTTGT